>NW_026623240.1:3171786-3284167 GCF_030028575.1 Malurus melanocephalus | reverse complement strand
AAACATTGTCCTCTGACTATGGTCCCCTGCAGTTTGATCTGACAACCATCTTCTGCCTGGCTAACATTTGAAATGGGAGCATTTTTACTTTAAGGGTTGGTTTCTAGTATCAGATATACACTGAAAAATTTCATTGAAAGAATGTCTTTAAAGAAGAGAATTTAAGATGTTCCTTCAATATTCAGAATAAATGTAACAATTAAAACTAGTTATTAAAAACACCGAAAAATTTCCTTAGAAGAAAACCCCAAACAAAAATACAAGCATGGAAAATTAAAATCCCTATCTTGGAATGCACACCTCATCTCTCATGAGAATAAATACAGCACTACCAGTGTAAAAAAGGTATAAGCAGACAAAAAACCCATTCTTCTGAGTTTAGTTTTCTTGACAAAGCGTAGCATGTCATCAAGAGACTATCTTATTCTATTATGAGAATTGGTAAGGCCTATTAGAAGTCTGTGGAAATGATCCCTAATAAAAAGTCTTCATAAAACAAGGAACTCTCTTGATGAAATTGTTATTGCATGAGTAGACATATAGTTCAGCTCATTGTAGTTGAGAAAATCATATATATGGGCCAAGATATGCCTTTTAGAAATTGTGCCTAAAATTAGTAAAGAAGGAAAAGATAATTTCTTCTGAAATAATTTTATTTTTCACAAGAAAGCAGAAACATATCTATGAGAAGAAGGATTATAATAAAGCAGCTGGAACACTGGAACCTCTGTAATATATTGCACATTTTAATCATGTTTGATACAACACTCTTTATATGGATATCAATTACACTAATGACTCTTACATAATACCTCTGGGTGCCTAAGGGATGTGTATTGTCACCTCCCTTTTGTCATAAAAATAGAGAGTAGTTCTATATACACACTAAAGTAGTTTCTTTCATTTTTATATAATGAATGAGTAACACTGTAAAAAAAGACATTTTATCCCATACTAGTTTAGCAAACAGAAGAGATTTCACATATGACAGTGCTAAATATACTCTTAAGCTGCTAATAAAGACAAAGCCTGAGGGGAAAAATTCTAATGATGAGCAATGCCAGAAGTTTTTATTTCTGGATCTAAAGTAAAAACGTTTCACTTAGGTATAGTCTTAGAGGCCTCATAGAAGAAATCAGGTTTTCCAATAATTTTTATCTCTAATAAAATCACTGGAATTAATTTGAGCATCATTATAGCACAGGAAAAATGCTTTTAAAGGTATTGTTACTTGCATAACTTGTCTGTGTGTACTTCATTGCATACTGAACACTGAGGGGTTTCATCTGTAAATCATCTACACTTTCCCAAGCAATTGCCTCAAAAACACTACAGACGCTATAGAGAGCTGGCAGGACACAAGACTTATTCTCAGGAAAAGCATCAGAGACTCAGATGAAAGGGGAAACYAGTTTCATCATGGATTTATGAATTTTAAAACATGCATTTCAGCATTTTCTCTCTCTGAGCTGGTCCAACCTGAAATGTCTGCAAAAATAAAACATCCCCTTGCCTAAAAGTTTTCCTGATGCTTACATGGGGAACACCAGTGGGCAATGACAAAGGTGGTGTTAGTGAATGCAGACAAAGAAGTGTGGCCTCACCAACACAGTGCTCTACCCTTGACTAATCCATCACAATGTGTTTTCCTCATCAGACCTCTGGCTTCTYTGACAACCTAAATAATGGCATGGCAATTAAATTTATCCCAACTTATTGCTGAAGTTCAGCTGCTTAGGAGATTTTTACACATTTTTCTCTATCTGAAAGTTCAAAGCCCTGTAATGTATCTCTCAGTGATAATTAAATCCCAATAATACTGTGAACTGGCAGGAATTTCATGGTGTTTGTGTAAAGGGGAGCCTGCTGACAGGGTAGCTCTCCAGACCTCTACATTGATGTGTGATCCTGTGGAATTTGCTGTCCTCATGCAGCCCTATTGTTTTAAGAGGTTTTTAATCATCCCTAAAAACTAAAGAAACCCCACAGGAACCTGAATATGGCAAAGCAATTTGTATTTGTGCATGTTTTCTCAATCTTACTTTTGACCTTCAGAGATAATGTATAAAAATACATGTCAGATACCTGCAGATGATTTTTTCATTTGTAATTATTTAACATTGATTTTGATTCAGCTATGAAAGCTGATGTGCCTTTCCCATTTTGAACAAAAAAGTAAAACTTCAGGATATTTAAATATTAAAAAGTGGCAACCGCATATGCATAGCAAGTAACTACCTCTCCAAGATACTTCAGAAAAATTGTGTTTAGTAGAGTACTTGTGATAAATTATGTATTTATTGTAGCAGGGTCAGAAGCTATTACAATTTACTGTGCTTGGTCAAAAATTCACTTTTATAAAAAGTACTTCAGTGTCTCAATGTACATTTAAATGAGAACTTGGATGCACCAAACACATTGATTTCCACAGGCGGCAAGTTAAACCTGAGGTCAMATTTTGCTGTGACTTACACCAGTATAAAAAACCCAAAGTATAGTCATTCTACCAATTTCCATACATTTTAGTCTTTCCTTATGGATAAAAATCTAAAAAAGTAATGTGGAAGTTGGTATGTGTTTTTCAAGAACAGGCTATGCACTGTGTACATGGTGCTGCAGTTGTGCTAACGAGCCAAGCAGGAGAATGGCTTCTAACAAAGCAAATGGATGAAAGCCAAGGGGCAATAAGGAAAACACTTGGGTTTGCATCTTATAGAGCTGGTTTTTAGAAGTTGTGACTTGTGTGCCTGAACATATATATATATAAATTGGTTCTCAGAGTTAATTCTCTAATCATTATAAACTTGCTACATTTTTAGTTTGTCGGGCTATCACCAGTAGTAACTACTGCAATTATTTACAATAGGGGTCTTTGGAGGCATCCATAAGAAACTCCAACAACGTCACTGCTATAGGAAACTTTAGAACTGAGATAAAGAGGAAATTCTTAACCCACAGAACTTTCCTTTCCATGTCACTGTATATTTTTTGCTAAGGTTTTGCAACAAATGTCTGGAAAAAGAAAGCGTCCTGTCTTTGCTGAGCAGTCAGCAATTACAGAATGTTAAAACATTATCTGCAGACCAACACTTTGTAATCTATAGCTGAGTCTGTGCCCAAGCAAAGAAAGTGAAAAACTGTCGTTAATGTACTGGAAGCCCCAGTGCCAGCCAGCCTGGATGGAGCAGAAAGAGAAAGATGCCTTGGATCAATTTGTGATGCCCATCTGAYCTAGCTGACAGTTCAGGAAAGCAGGCTGTGTACTCATTTAGACCTAAAGTTCATCRTATTTCAGGAATGAAAGTTCAGGTTTCAAACTCTTGTTGGGGCCCAGGCTAACTGTTGGAGATACATATAACCATGGAAAAGTGCTTCTCTTWTTCCACTAAGAAGATATAAAAAAGTTGCTGCTGTCTATGATTGCTGCCCATGGAATGCCTTGAATGAGACAGAAASCAGTAGAAAAATTCAGCAGGTGATCATGTAAGTAAAGGCTGTGCCTTTATGTATCACACACTATCTGCAATCCAACATTTCCTAACTTACAAATACTCACCTGGAGACTCAGTAATACAGTATGACCACACTGYTTTCACATTGCAAATGTTACAGAGTCTGTAGGAGTAGTGAATGCAGTGCAGTGAAGATGCTCAGGAGAGCTTACATTTACTAACTCTAATCTCGATAGTCATTTCTCTCTAGCACTTTGAAAGTTGATTGCCTGTTGCAAAGTTTTCATGACAGGTAGGGTTAACTGGCCCCCATTAGGCCTCTTGCTGCAATGACAAGACAGCAACAGTATCTATTTCGAAGTTATCTTCCATCCATTGATCTCRTACTGCTGTCATTGTTCTGTTGACCAGTCCCTACTGTGCAAATGTACTCTAGAAATACTTATTTTAATATTATTCTTTCAAATGGAAATTAATTTACAAAACATTTTAAAGTCACTTAAGTACACAACAAATCCTCATTTCCTCATTATAAAATTCTCTCACAAATAAATAATAAATAAATGGCATCTGTGTTCAATGCCTGAGCTGCAGAAAAAGAACTTCTTCTGTTGTTCTAGGCCGTAACTGCTTCAGCTACATTGTCTTTGCCATGGTGCATGCCAGTGTATGGTGGTTTTTTTGGCTAATGAAGAGTACAGCTACACATGAAATATAACTGGATGTCTGAAACACTGAGAATATAAACTGTAAGACACTGAAATAGGCACAAGATATTACAGCACACCCTTTTAAATATCGTTCAATATGTGCGTGTGTGCATGTGTTTGCTTTGAAGTACCTATTCTGAAAAAGCATTAGACAGTACAAATCACTAATTTTATAATATAYTGGTAGAGATGAAGAACTTTACTGAAGGGAAGAAAAATAAAAATTCTAAAGCATTTCTTAGTAGGCTGCTAGAAACTTCGCTTTCTTTTTTACTACTTTGGGGGCCATGTATTTTTCTGGAGATACATTTCTACCTACTCTTTCCTGGATCAGAGCAAATAAAGTTTTATTTCTGCAAGGACATTCAGTTGAGTAAAAAATTAAAGCCAGAACTGAGTTTTCATTAGTTAGGGTTTTCTTTCTAATTTGAATTTATTACATAACTAATTCTAGTAAATTTAAACTCATCCCTAGTCTCCTGTTGGTGAGTGTAAAACTGAAAGGGAATCAGCTCACATTTCTTTACAGTTTCTGTATTGAATTAATTTGGCCAAATTTACATGTTTGCTAATGTTCCAAAYATACCCAAGTTACATTGATAATACCACAAAAACAACACTGACTTTATTGCTCCCATGTTGCACTGAAAGCGCAGTAGAACTTGTCTGYTACATGTGTACTTTGGATTCTTTAGTTGTTTGATCACATTGATGAAGGGATATGCAATCAATCTCCTACTAAGACAGTGAGTAGTATTGGCCATAACTCATTACTCCATCAAAGGATTTGGCATTTCAATCGATGGGAAATGATGTGTGATCATTCTAATTTATTATACATCATTTCCCATCAATCGGTGTGCTGAAGCTTTGACATAATAAGTAGTTACAGACACTGTCAATCATTCTTGGTCAAATACCTCTGAATGCTGCCATTTGGTGCACCTTCAGCTATTCATCCAAACTGCAAATATTCACCCAAAACATTCAGCAAAGAGACTATTACCAAAGGTCCATAAAAATACTCAGAAAAGAGCTTAGGAAGATTTAAAAGCTTCAAGAACAGGCAAAACTGAAGAAAAAAGGCTAATCAGGAAAGTGCACTTTCAAAAAATGCATAAAAATTGAGAAACTAAATCTGTAAACAGTGTCCAGSAAGGAAACAACTGAAAAAGTGCAAGTTTCAGTATTGCACTGCATTGGCTTTTGGTAGGGCCCTATGGTATGCTGGCCACCTGTTACTGTAATAAGAAAGAGCTAAATTCTGCTGATTGGTGACAGCACTATTCATTTTGTCTTCTGTGGAGTTGTATGGGCATGTAAACCCATGCCACAATTAATCTTTCTCCTACTGAAAAGATTAAACTCTTTAAATCAGCCCTGAGCCATAAACATCCCTTCCCTATCCAAAATTCCCTTTAAAAGAGAACTTTTTCCAATCCAGAAGTGTGACAACACCCACAACTACTGTCAAGTTACGTATTAAAGCAAAACAAAGCATGCATTCAGTGATAATTTTCTTCTGGATTTACTCTGGGAATCCACTTGGCCACTACACCTAAAGACCCCTGCACCTCTCTTCTGCTAGATCAGTATGACATATAACAGTTAGAGGTTCTTCTCTCACAGAAATTCATTAACCCACCTAATTAAAACAGTGGTCCTCCTTAAGAAATCACTAAAGCTTTTTAAACCAAGCCTGAACTTTCTCTTTAGAATTTGCTTGTATTTAATTCAGTCATTGGATATGGAATACACTGCCAACAAAGACAGATAAAGCATTTGTGATTGCAAAAAAAACCCAATGAAACGTTATTCCAAAACAATATAACAACTTTGAAAGTCACCAAATTAAGCAAATTAAGCTGTGTGACTAACTCCTATTGCAAGCCAGCTAACATCTTTAATAGAGCAAGCCCTCCTATGATGTATTTCAGATTTCAGGCTAGAAGATTCAKCAGGCCAGCTCCAGTTCCACTGTTCATGCTCTCCCACTCACCCTCAACATTCTCCTAAGCTTTTGTGGTTTTCTCTCTACAAGAGAACTCACACTGTTACTTTAATACTCAGCATTTTGCCCATCTCTTTCTTTATATATTGTCTTGTCTTTCTGTGTGACAAACATAAAAGCTATTGTATCGAGTTCCATATAGTAATATCGCATTATTGGTAAACTGTTTGAAAGATAGTTTGTCTGAAACTGCTACATGAAAACAATCCATTGAATCCTTTCTATCTGCCCATCCATCCTTCCTATATTTTTCATTAGATTTGTCAGTCCAAAATAATCTAATACTGGACAGTTTAATGTGGCCTCTAAATTGACTGGTTTATTTATTCTGTTACCATGAAATATTTTGATTTTCCTCTCTAGTTCTATTCACCCAGCTTCTGCACACTCTTCCAATCCTCTYACCAGACTCCAGTCTGATCTTCCCTGACAATGGCAGCTCCCTGAGAAAGGTAACCTGTACCAACTATCAGATGTTGAAAACAAAAAAACATTAAAAAATAAGGTCATGTTAATACTTTTCTTTAAATGTGCCAATTTTTGCATATATAAGTATTTGGTGAATTTGTGGTTTTCTGTGAGAACTGCTTCTGAGAGCCTTCAGACTAAGGCTTTGTAAAGCGAGTTTACACTCAAGGAGCAATCAACAGCCCATCCATTCAGAGACTGCTCTCACTGATAATTCTGAACTTGAGAACACCAGTGGGAAATCACATTTTAAGAGTTCTAGTATCTTCTCTTTCAAATAGAAGACATAAATGTTACTCTATCTAATCAACATATACAGTGTGATATCTGAAATTAGAAATTCAAATACATGCAACAATCTGCTTGCCAACAAWCTCCAGACCAAAAATTATTCAGATAAAGTATTTGGTGAATAATTTTGAATAGCAAATTCATTTGAGAAAATCAAAGCAGCTCACAGACAATTCACAAATGAAAAAAAGTTAAGCATGTTAAATCATTTATTATAAAGTATTTTTCATCTCTGTTCTGTTATTTGTTTTCCATTCCAGGCAAGGACAGCTTCAGAAACAGTGGCATAAAAGGCAAAAGAAAAAGCTCTTCATTTCTTACTTGGCATCTTTTAGTAATTCTTGAGTATTTACCTATCCATTGAGAAGGGAAGAAGTTAAATGTGGACCCACCCAAGAAGAAAAACTTCCACCCAAGTGAAAAGATTACATACAAAATTCTAGCCTGATGAGATTGGAAATGAAAGGCCTATAGGCCTCCCARACGCAGGACTCATAATTAACAGACTTTTAACTATAGCTGCATTGCCAGGTGCAAATTTAATAAAAGATTATAAATGATAGATGAACTGTACTTCCAGCAGCTGTTTGTAATCCCAAGCAAAAATCTTCATTAAGATAGTGTTAATGTTGTAAATCGTTATCTATTAATTTAAAGTATTGCAAAATATCAGACATTACTCATTTAGAACACTGTGTTGAAAATCAAGCTAAGAAAGTATGCGGTAAATAAAGTTTTTTAACATRAAGTTTTAGGTCAGACAATCCAAAGTTAGAATTAATATCAAACTTTCTGCAGTCCTCAACAGACTGCCCTGGGAATCAGATAAGCTTCTTAGAAATACAGCTAAGTATTCCCTAAACTCCAGCTGTAAGAGCAGGGTGTGGAGCTGCTGGAATTCAAACCTGCCATATTTTACTAGATCCACTGAAACACAACAAAAATGTCATTTCTTTGGCACCGGCTTTGCTAGAGCTCCTGATCTGAGGAAGCTTCCAAACSCAGTAAGGCAGAGCTCTAAACAAAACCAGCTCTGCTGATGAACTCAAAAAGATACAGAAAACCATGTATTTTCTTATATTTGGCCCTTTTATACAACTTTAAGATAAACAAGTTTTGCAGGGAATGAAAGAAATATACTGAATRTACCTGACCTTCCCCCATTAAAGGTGCAGGGATGGAGTGAGATGTGAACTCTGACTGGGAGGARGCTCCCTCCTTGACCACAGCGTTTGAGAGTTTGTGACACCACCAGTATATTGTGCTTTCTTTTAGGAAATCCCATAAAAGCCCTTCTCACTTAAAGCTTCTACCCTACTCACAGAGCTCCAGCCTCAGAAATGCCATGAATGGAACATCCCCATTTGTTCCAAAATGCACCCCATACTGAGCTGTGTCAAACAGCCATTATCTGTTACCTTCTGCGGCAAGGGTTTTTATAATGCTTCAGCAAGAGAAGCAGCATACAGGAACACCTCCACCACACCCAGACTTGCTCATCAAATAGAAACACCAAAGAAAGAAAATAGAAAAAGAAAAAAAAAAAAGAGCGAATCTATGTATCAGTTTTATTGGGTGTATTCTATGCAGGCGTTACAAGAAGACAGAACCCAACATCTAACATCTTCATCCATCAGAAAAATTCATCCAAGAACTTTTCCTAAAAAAAGTTACAGAGAAAACCTTAAAATACAATTCATGTTTTAATTCACATTTCTTAATACATTTCTAACAGGAACCCCCCCCCNAAAAAAAAAAAAAAAAAAAAAGAGAGACCACCAAGCTGCAAGATAAACTCTAGATTTGGAAAATCCACTAGGTACTATTAGCTAAATAGCCTTACAGATGCTAAGTAATGATTATTACTTATATGTGCAGAAATTCCTAGATAAAGCTACTGTAAATACATTTRTGTCCAAAAGAAGCTGGCTCTTCAAAGCCCCATCCCTTCCTTACTTACTTTTTTATACTTAACAATGTGCAGAACAGTTTCAAATGACACTCAARTCATGACCAAAGATGTAAGCTGCTTTCAACAGCTGCACTATCTCAGTTCCCAACTAAAGCAGAGCTCCCTACTTCTAAAGAAAGTAACCTCCCTTTTAGTTAACTTTCCTTCCCTCCCTTTGTCCAGCTCAAAGGTTTAGACCTCTTTACTTCCCCTCTTGAGCAAGAGGAAGTGAAATTCCTTYTGATCATCTGCATGATGAATACATGGGCAAAAATTAGTGTATGTTGAGTAAAATTATCAATAAGCCATTATAATAATAATTTAAATTAGAAAACTGTACCCTTGGATCTAAGTCTCTCTTTATCCAATGCATTATATAAGAAATAGTTTATTGCTGACCTTAACATTTTATCTGTCTTTATACACGATCTGCACATGCTAAAATCATATGTTTTCATGTGTATAAAAAGAAAAATGCACTGTCTAGTAAATTATTTTCCTGARTGTTTTGTGGCCAAAATAATTTAAAAAATGTCATTTCTTACTTTCCAAAATAATGCACTGCCATTTTGGAAGAAAATGCCAATAGAGTCAATGTGGGGTGCAAGTCAATTTTTCCCTCAAATTAAAGCATTGCCATATACAATGTCTACAGGGAAAAAAATTTATGGGAATTTCACCAGTAAAAATCCAGTACAACTACAATGATTTGATTGGATTACTGCTCCCTATATTTAATCTGTATAAAGAACATAACAAYTTGGTCCAGACCTGACAAATACATAGAGGAATATAAGAGTAAATCAGTAACAAAGTACAGGGAAGCATTGAGATGCTCAGATTATACCGTAACATGCAGATAAAATAATTTTAATTCAAGCAGAATGGCATGATTAGGTGGTCTTTTAATTGGACATACTGTTTATGAGGTATGCACCCAAATCAGCTAAATAAGCAACCAGTAAAATGTTTCCAAAGTTTGCTCCCTATTAAATTCTGGAAAACAAATCACACCTCCACCAAAAACTGAGTTAAAAAATAGAATCAAAATATTAATAATTTTTGACAGGCCTTGCATGGTCTGCACCATTAGATAGACATTAATAACAGGTCTCATATGGAAAATTTAAAAAAAATGTAAATCATGGCTGCACAAATGTAATCTTTTATGTACAAGCAACAATAAATTATATACTAAATTGATATTTTTAGCCTAATAACTGCTTGCATGTTATACAATTTTAAATTTTAAAATTGCAGTACTGTAACCCTTAGTATCAACCCTTGGGTAGTGGTACAACACCCAATAAACACAAACTGTGTGTTCCCCTTTCAGACATGGCTTCTCTTCTTGACTTACAGATTTTTTTACTGTATTAGTTATTCTGTCTTATTCTCCCTCAAAAACCTCAGATCTGCAATCTGTAATTAGCCCACATGTGAACCACGTAAAGAAGCTGGCACAAGCAAGTAGCAGTCACTTTAAATAACAGATTACAATGACACAGAAGGAGCAAATTTGGTGTTTCAAGTYAATAATATGAAAGATTTACCCTCTACTATATATTATGTTAAAAACCCACTATATAGCCACATTCAAACAAGATTCYTACTTAGATTGGAAAGATTAACAACTCTGAGAAAATAATTCCAAACTATGARACACCCATTTGCAAAATACCGGTATAAATTTGTACCACATTCGTGAGATTGGTTAAGGCATCAGAGTATATTGCTTTGCCTTCCATAGCATTTTTTACTTATAAAGAAAACACATGTATTTTAGGTCTAACAGAATCATTAAGAGACAACCAAGCTTAGAAACAAAATGAMCATACTCAAATATTGAAGTCATTCSACTTATAACTCAAGTCTTTCAAAAGCAAGGAAATTGAGTTAAGGCATATGCTCCTCTCAGCTGCATGGGCCCTTAGTTAAAAGAAAGCATTAGTCTCCATATGATTTCTGTTTTCCCTCTACAATGCCTTTTTCTGCACTTTTATACAACCTTTATGTTATTTCACCTTTGGAGAAGGGAAACTGCATTTTGTAAATAACTTTGAAAAGTGCTGCCAGTTCTGGAGAAGACACAGCATTTACTTTATTCTTTTACCTTTAGAAAGATATATGAAATACAGTTAAAAGACAGATTCAACCACAAGGCAAAACAGCTGGTTTATAAACCCTAGAAAATTTCTGAGGTATTCAAATCAGAGGTTTTTGTTCAGTCAGTTACAGAAATAAGGGCCAGCCATGAAAATTAGATCTCCAGTTTGATTTGGAAACASTCGCTTCCTACTAAAGTTAAGGCGTTCTGATCTGCATTTAGATCCCTATCTGCTACAAAGACTACATTAATTTAATGTGTTATAACAAGAAAAATTCATTCTTGCCACAGACATTAAAAAATAAAATTCAAAGACAAACCATTCTTCAAAGGAAACAAGGGCCCCATCTGCTGATGTTTAAACGTACTACATTAACAGACGCACTACAGTTCTCCCACAGATAAGGTACTGAAATGAATTGCAAAGACAAATCACCACATTAACAGTACTGCATTCTTCTGGTACCTTTTTATAGGAAAAAAAACGGGTTTTAGGCCCTTGGGTCAATCAGTTTCCACTGATTATGAGAGCTTTGTCTGTGAAAAAAAAATGGAAGACTAGGAAAGAAATTCGGCCAGGAATCTGAATTTGCACAGCAATAAAATAAGGGAATATGTCCAGTCCTATATATAGCATAACAAAATTATGTGTTATGCATACAATATTATTATAAATACAATAAACAGTTACAGAAAATAATAAACTATCTCTATCTAAATGTCACCTTCAATGCTAAAAATATGAACTATCAAAATGTCTAAAACYGCAACAGAGATATTAAAGGAGAACTTTAAGAGCAACAATGAAAGGAAGCATCTGGGAAATGTAAAAGTCAAACTTTTCTCAAGTTTAAAACATGTTGTTAAAGAGTCTGATGGTTGTTTATTGAGAGTTCTTAAAACTAAGCACTGTTTTGTTTACAGAAATCCCATACATAGCAGACTTTACATTATGTTGGGATGAAAAATGGCAGCCAGCTTAATGAAGACAAAACAAATGTCCTTATTATGGACAAGACTATTTCAAACATTATTTGAACAAAGAGCCAGCAGCTGAATTTATAATCTCATGTGACTATATTCTTCAATAAAAAAGTCCATAATTTTGGAAGTACTAAAACATCTTTTGTTTACATGACTACAAAATAGAAAAGACCCATCCTGGTATACCAGGAGGAAGCATGTGCCTGACCTCTCTCCCTAAGCCCAGCAGCACAGAAAACGAACCTTTGATTAAAGCTGGAGAAAGCTTTAAAAGAAACTTGCTTCTGTTCTCTCCTGAACCAGCCAGAAGTGCAGCCAATGCAAGTTGGATGTTTAATTGTACAAGCTGTCCTACACCCCAGAACTGTAACTCTACTGGGGAGAATTCTGGTGTCTGCTTTATCCCTCCTAACTGAGTTCCTGTGCCACAGACCTTGTATGTGTGTATGATGCTCAAGGTCACTGTGCCAGACAGCCACTACTACAGGGAAAAATCCCACRAATCCCTGGCTTTCTCAGGAAATAAGAAATGTACAGTGTATTTCCAGCAAATATTCTAACATAATGATAAAAGCTAAGCTAATGTACAAGACTTGCATGTACCTTACAAAATTCTGGTTTTGCTACCAAAAAGCCTACAAAAGTGGAAATTCTTTCCAGCTGGGCAGTGGTCAGAAGGCAATGTGTGAAATATCTCACTGCTTGGATAAAAGCAATAGTTAGACCTCAGTGCTAGTGAATTCTTCAGTAAGTATGAATGTAATCCACACAATAAGCAACACTCCCTTGGCTTTTGATTAAATAAACTAAATTAAAAGTATTCTGAATATTCCAAGATGTGATAACAAATTTTAAGGCACAAAACTATAAATATAACTATAACTACTTTTTCAGAGCATAATTATATCTAGTGTGGTTTTCTGATATTTTCTTATAACTATTTCTTCAGTAGAGTTCCTTCCATTGGCTTTTCTATTATAAACTGACTTAGAGATGTCCACAGGCTGACTACTGAAATGTACTTCAAGCTGAAATATGTTAAATGCGGAATTTATCCAATGGATTAGCTAGATAACAGARCAGAGCATGAAATCAAGTTCCAGTTTCCCAGATACAGCATTTTCTCRAAGTGAAATTTACCATGTACTTCAAGCACTACCTTTCAGGTGTTTTTAAAATAGAGCATCCCTTTTTGAGCAGGTCATTATTTGGTTGATCATAATAATTTATAAAAAGGGATAAACAATTAAAAGCTTTAACAAATAAATTTGTTCAAAAAAGTGCCTGTGGAAAAAAAAGAAAGAGCCTTCTCATTCTTGATCACAGATAACACAAARTAACTTTACTATCCCCTTTCATTAGATCATACATCAATCTCCAACGTGATAATCAATGTTGGGGAAAGTAATTATATCTGCATCAGTTGTRAGTATGTTAAAAGCCAACAGAACTGACCACTGACAAAGGTGAATGTGCTGCTTTGGGTGAAGCTACATATAAGACAATGAGCTGATTCCACTGGTTTCTGCTGCTTGAAAAGGAAAGCTCAACTCTGCCATCTGCTCACAACTGTGTGCTCCTCTCCACAYGCTCCCGTCTCTGATTCCTCCTAGACCTGGGCTCTGTCAGCTTGACAAAACAGTGGAAAACTGMCCCAACAAACAAAGAGGATAGGAAAGGATCCACCCACAACGTGGCACTTAGCAATGAGTTTTACAAGCACCAGAGCCCATGGTAGCAGGGGGCAGGACTTCATAATTAGGAGGAAGCCTGGGGAGGTAAAGGCAACTTCCACGTTCATCAGTGATAGCACAGTTGGGATCATAATTTGATCCTGAACTCAGCTGTGCTCCTGCATTTGTGCAGTATTCAGAAACCAATGTCCTTTGAATAGTCCTGGCTATAACACTGTCATTGCTCCCTCAAAGGCACGCCTGTGTTTCAGGGCTGGGTTTGTACATCTGCCTGGGAATTCAATCTCATTGCACAGTACACAAAGAATAAAACTGGCTGGGGATGATAACATTTGGGAAATACTTACTTCAACTGCAATCTCAAAATCTAAATAACTTTCTCAAAAAGGCAAGAATTTGGGATCTGGCCTTCATAAATGCTTCAGTCAAACACTACTAAGTCCAACCCCAGTATAAAACTGAGATTAGCTCAGCTGGTTAGAGCATGGTGCTTATGATGCCAAGGTTTGATCCCCGTATGAACCATTCACTACAGAGTTATACTCGATGATCCTTCTGGGCCCCTTCCAGCTCAGAATATTCTGTGATTCTGTGCTATGATCGTGATAACATRCATTTCAGTCTTTATTGGCTTCTATGGTGTGAAAGATCTAACAAAACCYCATTTGAAATGAACAGTGTTAGCACCTACCAACATTACAAGCCCCACAGAAGAACCAACAACTCAGGTGGCTGGCTATCTCAGTGCTTTACCTGAGCTAACAGCAATATCTATTACACTACACTTACACAGCTGTCTTGTAAATCTCAGCTACTTCCACTGGGATCATGCATTTACAAAGGCAAGTAGTTACACTCCTGATAAGCAAACCCCCGCTTTCTATTACTTCAGAACACATATTTTTAAATTAATGCAATGACTTGCTTATAATTCCTTAATGTTTTAAATTGACATGATTTTCATCACATTTTCCCCTTCTACTCACATGCACACACATTGTTTTACATAAGGTTTCTTACAACAGTTCCCTTTCTACTTCAGTTTTCCTTTTGAAAAGCCAGTGAAMATTCTCTGTGGAAGATGAAATATTGAATAAAAAAATACATATTTTGGATAAACAGAAAATGAGAGCTATAGCTCAGCAGAACTTGGAATATATAATTTTGAAAACTGGTGAAATACTTCACAAACATTTTTTTAGCAATTCTTGGTTTATATTTTGATCAGTTCAATAATTTTTTTAACCTTTTTTCTGCCTTCCTCAGCCCATCATAACACATTTTAGCTTTATAAGAGAAAGCACAGCATCCCAGAAATCTGATTGGCAGACATAAAGGCTGGTGGGCACAGAAGGTGTCTTTTTGATTTAATAACAATGACTTATATCATTGTTTTGAAAGACCCATGAAACAGAATGGAGTTCTCCTTTTAAATCTAGTATGTCTATACSTCTGCTCATGCTTGGAAGAAGCAGCTCTATTTTGGCTGCTTTTGGTCTCTTTTGGAGGCATCTATTGATGCTTACTAGCATGTTAATGAACAGCATTGCAGTGGTGAAAGTACTGGATGGGAGGCTTTTTTGGAGCTTATTAATACTTCTCTTTTATCAGCCRGAGGAGATGCTGTAATGTGACACCTGAAAGTGAGCTGTCTCTGAAGTGCTCCCAGTCACTGCTGGACCACGGAGCAAAACAAGGGGCTGAAATGAACATCACCACAAAGAAGACTTAGACTTTGCAAACACATAAAAAGGAAAATGCTGAGACTGGAGGATAAAAATGAATGTTCCTCTTTCTTTTGTCTTTAGTTAGGATCTTACCAAAAGTCCTCATGTTTTAAGCATAGTGCACTATTTGCCATATAMCTACACCTCATTAAAAAGTAAATTTACCCTTTATTTATCCATAGTTCAATAACTCTGTGTCCTGGGACACATATAGTTTTCTTCCAGACATGTGGAGCTGAGAAAGAATTAACAAAAACCAATAGCAATAACTAACATTTAAACAGGAAAAGATTTAGACATCAAACACACAGATAGGGAAGGGTTAACTTTCTTTTGATAGTGCTGTTGAATTTGAGTCCCCAGGTAAGTAYGGGATGTGTGATTTTAAAGTCTGTCTTATCTTCTGAGAACTTCAGGTACATCAAGAAAACACTTGAAAATGTATTTTGTCTCTGCATCAGCAATTTTGTCCAAACRTTTCCCCTCCCAGGGAACCGTAACTATTGTTTAGGTGATGGCTGGGTGGGAGCTTTCTACCACTCAAAAGATATCTTATCTCTTACTATGAAATGACCCTTAAAATTGTTATTGCATTAGATTATAATTGTAGTGTATTTAGCTGTGAAATTGCATGGACGTTTTTGTGCCTCTGCATTTGAGTACTCTCTACTTGTTAAGTCAAACTGCATTTTGTTTTCAGTGTTCAGTGCTGGCTATTCGTGGAGACAGAGGCATGCATGCACATGCACACTGTCTCTCTGCTCTTTCACAGAGCATTTATGTCTGCTTCTGCTTGGGTTTTATTCTCTTTTAGATCAAGGCTCTCTGCTCTTTCCACAGAGAGGAAGCCTTGCAATAACAAATAAGTATGTCCAGTAACCCAAMTATAATGGAAGTGTGCTCAGAGGAAATTGATAGTGTTTGCCAGCTCTCATTATTTTCCTATGAATCTTGTGATATTTTCTATTTTTCTTTAAGTCCTAACTGTTGAAATCATAGGAATAAATGTGAATCTGAGCTTCCATTAAAAAAGGTGTCTAGATTTCTCCAATTTGAATTAAAACCTGAAAATATGAACTGAACATACCCAAGACAGCTACAACAACCAAAGGCAAACTAAAAATAAATGAAAAATAAGTGGGGTGTTAAATTACRTCACAATTTTAATATAATTTCTTAATTTGAATTCAATATTGAATACTTGGACTGACAAGTGGAGCAAATGGGCTAAATTCCTCAGATAAATGCTGGATGCTRCAAAGTACAGAACAAGGGCAAGAAGAGGGAGAAATTCTTCCACTTTGGACATGAATCAGATTCCCAGGAGAGTGTTTTTGGCCCRGAGTTGGTGTAGTAGCACTAATCAGAGCTTCATTGCCAAGTCCGTCTTCACTATCCATGCCTTGCTGTACCACTCTCCCAAGGAGTGCTATGYTTCAAGGTCTGGAGCTTCAAAAACCATTTACAATTCTGTACATTCAGATATTTCTTTTCATYTATGGATCCTACAAGAACAGGATGTGATCCTTCAGAAGAACCCAACATTTTCTCTTTCTGCCAGTAAAAATTAGTTTTTCTTTTTAATTTCTATAACAAAACTGTACATCATTTGTGAGCCAGTATGTAATGGAGAATCCCCCAGCAATGCAGAGAACTGTTCACAGAYTATCATCAACACTGGATCTGGTACTCTGTGAGAATATTCATTTTCCCCATATGAATTTTTTTAAAGTAATTAGTAATATACCTAAAATAAATGAAGTTTATGTAACACACCAAGCTTGAAGTTTAAGCCTCAAAAAGGGTATAGATGCTATATGCCACATACTGGAATGACCTGATATTTAGGAAAACAAAGATGCATTTTCTTGGAAGGAATTTTTAMTTGATTTTGTAAACTGAGAAAACTGGAATGATGTGCTTATAGCCCAGTGAGTCACAGGCCTACAGTCACAATCCCAGTCCCTCTCCCAGCCTACAGTCACAATCCCAGCTCCTTCCCTTTGCACCAGAGGTACAGGAGGGCAGCCTGGTCCTCAGCTTCGCAACAACATTAACATGACAAAATTTACTCTATCTCACACAACCTTGGATTTAGTGGGAGACAGGTCATGCTTCCTCCACTCTATTTCAGGAAATCTTATTAGTCTACAATACATAGTTCTTCATGCAAATTCAGTAAGTASAGAGAGGGGAAAAAACTAACAGAAMATATCTTACCAGATGGAGAAAATTGAAACATTACCCTTGTTTCTTTGCCAGCACAGATCCATTCTGACAGGTTGGAAATGATTTATGGTTGGGGGGGTATGGAGAAAGATAGTATGGGGAGAAGGAAACATACTTAGACTCGCGGAGATATTAATTGCTGTACAATGTTAAAATCTTTGCATTGTTTTGCAGGCATGCAATTAGTGCCAAGAATTACATATGCAGCAATGTTTGCATGCTGATCTCTGCATGAGACAAATAAACCTCGAGTATATGATGCATGTTAGAAATTGCTTTCAAACCACTGTGGAAGACACTGTGGTAAAGAAATTATACAATATGGCAACCCAAAAGCTGTATTCAAGGAAACAGATTACCTTTGAATATATGAATAGGTAAATACTTCAGCATGTCCAAGATTAATACTAATCATTACTATTTTAATATATAAAATGTTATGGATATTGCTACACAGCAGTGATCAGGCACATATCTAGTCTTTGTAAATTAAACCCAGATATTTTTCTGCATCTAATTGATTTTTACATTACATTAGGCAGCCAAGGCTGCAACCTTCCATGACATAGTATCTAAATAAACATTTATTAAAATATTTTAATTAGAATAAGAGGGAAAATACAGTTTCCAATTATGTTTTCAGAAGGAAAAAATCAGACCTATTAAGAATTAATGTAAACATAAGTGTAATGTAACATTTAAATGCAATAATTATGCCATATGATTTATACAATGTGAGTTATTTCTAACTCCCAAACTTTTAAAAAAGGACTACTTATACTAATGCATTTATTGCCTCTTGCATCTTACGGCTTTAATCTCAAAAAATTATAAGGGACACTCTAGAAAGTGAATGGTGATTTTGCAAACTGAGGCATATCTGTGTKGAGCAAAATCTATCTTACAGATGCACAAGACTTAATGGTCATTAATAACATTATTCTGCCAGAGCAGGAGTGCCTCCTGCTCTAAAAGGCTGAGGTGTTTTGTCTGGTCTGGCTGTACATGACACAAGTGACTGGGCTTCTGCCATTTCCCTTGGAATTCTAACCTGGCAAAAACACTTATTCCCAGGGGATTTGGCTGAGATTGTTAAGAGTCTCTAAACGACTTTTAATTTTTTGCTATATACATGCATATACCTGTGTGCAGAGATATTTTGGCTTTCTCTATTCGATTTTATGGAACGGTGAATTTCAGATGCCGACATGGTTTAGCACAGGGAGATCAAGTCAGGCACAGTAAACTGGTGTAATCTATAGCTTAAAGTACTGATAAACTGTCATGCCTCATTGAAAACACACATTTCTTGACAGTTTAGTTCTACACCACCAGATACACACACATGAAGGGGAATCAGTTATACCTCACAAACAAGCCAGAACTTGGTGTGGAAGTGAGGGYACCAACTTCTTCGCTTCAGCCACAAGCTGGAATTCACATGACTGTCACTTCAGGGAAGCAGCAAGGGAGTCTTCTATGCCTATTAGTTTAAGACATTATCAATCATCAGGAACTGCTGGAAGAGTTTCTGGCTGTCATATAAAAATTGGCTCACTGTTCTTGACATTGATATAATCTTATAAAGACACTAAAGATGCTACAAAAGCGACTGGTTGAGGAAGATGGGGTTCCTGTATTTTTTAAAGTGGAAATTAAATCCTGGGCCATGGAAAGAACTTTTGAAATGGGCATTTCAAGTAAAAAATGCATGCATGCCTATGTCATGCAAACAGAAATGGAGGCTCCCAAGGAAAACAAGCTGATATAGCTACATAACCTGTCTGTGTTTCCCTTGATGACTTTTGACCAGTTTGAAGTGAATCTCAAAGTGCTGGGATAAGTAAATTAGAGCAGGAGTGTCCCATTTCAGTCAAACATGCAAACACAGTACCTAGAACTGTGTCCCTGACCTCAGGTCGTACCCTTTTAACAATAAATATACTGAGTTGTTAATTCAGTAATCAAATAAASACACTTTTATCAGATAAAATTCAGTCAGTTTTACTCAATTGCTTATTATCTTTAAAATTCCTCTTATGAACCTTGCTGCCTTCATTTTCCTCCTCAGAGGAGGGAGAGAGAGACTRCATTTGTTCCAAGAGATCTCCAAGAAGGATGTTATTTTTGAGTCCTTCACTGTAAAAGTAATCATGGAGGAGGAAAAAACCTAGTCCCAATCTAGACCTTCCAGAACTGAGTAAGGATATTAGAAAAGAACTCATTGTCAGACATTAAGGAGATATGAACTCTTTCCCTGAATAAAAAGARTATATTTATATCTGTCTTTACCTACAAAAGGCTAGTTCCTGTCCTTCCACGTAACTTTCTTTCCCTTCCTTTTCCATCAAGTGTGTAAGTTACTAATCATAAAAATCAAATGTCTAATCTTCCCCAGTCACATCCTCTCACAGACTAGAAGACTGCTATCCTGCTGGCACCCTTCCATTCCAGGTCTAGTTTCAGCCACTGCACTGTTATTACATAAACCAGAAAGCATGAATACATCATATCCATCCTCTCTGCCACTCATTTCAAGGGTTTAGTCAAAAACCTCCATGGAATCTACACTCACTTCCACTCTTACAATCGACCAATTACTGTCTTCTTTGTTCTCTAGCCTAAATAATAACAATAGAAATAATAACAATCACCACAGCTACAAATCACTATGCTTTCTTTAAGGCCAATATTTCACAACACAAAATGGTTACAGTTAGTAAATTCGTATTTAGTTTCCTAAATTAGTAAGCACTTAGATTTTAAATACCAAGTGCTCAGCTGTTACAGAGAACATTTAACAGCTTTAGTCACTTGTTTATTAAAATCTTGGTTTTGGCTCTCTTTCACATATTTCACTTACACAAATACCAAAACTTACTCAGCACAGAATGCTTCTAATATCTCCATAGCACTCAGAAACAGACTTCCTATGTTGCCTTTGCATTCAAAATTACATGTATAATCYTATAAATGTTTTCACAGGAGGAGAGGGTAAGATTTGGGCACTATCATCAGCATAAAAAGAAAAAAAGAATTGACACTACTGAAGTGCCCTTTAATCAGAGTTTATTTTAATTAACATTTGCTATTTTACAAATGTTTTACTGTAAGCACATATTCTAAATGTTCTATGCTAAATCTATGACTAAATTCTGTTTGACAGTTTTTTAATGTTCTACATCTGAGGCATCAGAGGCCTTGCAGATTTTAAAGATTATAGCTCTGATGGGTTTCAGAGATATGAATATCCATTTCCCTGAGTTAGCACTGATGGACTTGAACATACTTTCTTTTGATGGAACTTGCAGTATGTGGCAATTTTTACATGTTTATTTTTAAGGCAGTTACAGAGTAAGAGATTCATTTTGGCAGCCATGTTATCTTCATTTTTACCACAGTGGTAACAAATACTGTGAATTTCCAGCAAGAAAAAACCTCCAAGTGTTCAGGATTGTTACCTTCATACTTACCACAGTACTTCTAAGTATTGCTGCACTCAATGAAGATTTGTGAGCCATTGTGTTTAGCAGCTCCCTTCCAAGTAAATTACACATCTCTTACAAACAGTTATGGAGAAGTAAAAGCTCAGAAATAATACAGTGTGTAGTGGCATTTTTGGCAGTCATGAAGTTCTCAGAACTGTACAATTTACCCAGTGATTGCACTGTCATTATAATAAGTAATCATTAGATTTATCTTTTATATCATTTGTAACATCTTATAGTATTATATGTGCATTTATGTAGCCTCATTACTGCCAGGAGTCCTCTTTAACTGAGATGATAAGTAAATAAAGTAGAAATTACACACCAACAGGAACCTGGAATATGTTGTTTTACTGTATGTCTGAGAGCTCCCTTCAGCAAAGCTAATCTGTGCAGCAGTTACCATTATTTCTACCTCAGTGAGCACTTCCTAATTGCTGTGTTATTGCTTGTGAAGRAAATATATTATTAAAGTCCACAACTTATGACTTGTTGCACATCTATACATGGAAGGAAAAAATCTCCTCATTTCATCAGACCTTAATAGGTTTTGAACAGGATGATCAGCTGAGGCTGTTTTTCTCTTGCAGATCYGTTCATTACCGTTTCATAATGTCAGTGGCTCCTTCTAACAGTCAARATGCATCCATAATTTATTCAGAAACCTGAAGACATTACTAAACCAAATCTACTTAATTCTCTATGAATCAGCTCAGGCCTGTTTTGGTAGCAATTTGTAATGAACAACAATTATAAGCCCAAAGGAATCAGTATTCCTTTTCAGTTGTTAATGTTTTATACCCAATTATTGGTCCACTGCCAGATAATGATCCATAGAGCATTAGAAATGTGTATTAATATTATCTTTACAAGTGCAATAATACTCAGTGGAGGATAAAGTTTTGATGGACTCTTCTTGTGTGCTAGTTAAAGCTCTACATTGTCTTGGAAAAAAGTCAGCATTAGCACTTTGTTCTGATGGGACTGCTAAGGACAGGATGACCTTCAAAATTTGGCAATACAATCAAAATGGCAATCAGCAGCCACTGAAATTAACACAGAAAATAACTCCAGCACTTTTTCCTGTTCAGAACTACTGAGATGTCACAGCTATGCAGAAAGCAGGCCTAATTAAAATATTTTAGGAAACAACAAAAAACTCTGCATTCTTCCAGTTCAAAGTAACAGTGCTGAGACTTACATCTTTCCATAAGCAAGCCAACACTCAAGAATTCCTGAAAAGATGATGAGCCTTCATTCAATGAGCAGACTTCAGTATTCATCTCTGTCTTGAATACTGARTATTACTTACTTTTACAGGATGTCTGGGCTAAATCATATGAATCATTGTAAGGACTGCATTCCATAGATTCTACATGGGATAACACTGTGCACTTACCCTAAGAATAAATATTTGCCATTTCTAASTTGTCTTAATACATAGCTAACATGTTTGCATACAGAAAAGAAAAATGCCAAACACAACTATTGTAACTTAAAGGGGCTTTTGTACAAAAGAGAGGATTTTGGAAAGAAAGAAGAGGAAAGTCTAATGAACATTTCAAACAGAACTCTGCCAGGTTGATTGTGTTAATGATAGGAGGGCTTCAGTACACTGAGAAACTGTTCACAAGTATATTATTGATGTTCCTTGCTAAAGATCTCACTTTCTGGATTTGACTCCTGACTACTTTATGTCATTTCCAAGTATCCTGTATCACAACACTCTTGAAGTTGAGTGGATGAGATTTTCATTTTTACTATTAAGCCTCCAGAGAACTGCAAAAACTAAAAAAGCCATTCAATCGTTAAGGTTCCATTTAAAGCCTCATTTGTTATTTTCACAAATACATGGCCCGTTTCTCTTCTCACCTGGAATGAATAAGCAATAGAGAGAACAGACCAATATATTTGTCAGCACTGGACACCAGCCATAGGATTTCCACAGTACTGACAGACTTGGGGACCTTTAATAGGATCTCTCTGAAACACCTGGGAATCTAATTGCCATTGACTACAAAGAGCATTAAGATCCTGGGTGTTTTTAAAAACTCCRCTAGGTGCCTCTACATCTTCAGGAGCTTAAATACCTTGTAAAATTTGCCATAAGGCCCTCAGCAGGTAGCCTCAACAGCCTCATATGTTCCTTGGTACAGGCAAAGCRAGATAAATAATGGTAGGTTTTGATCAGAACAGTAGCAAATATTCAGCATCTTATGTATTCTTTTTCCTTTCCCTTTTACATAGAAGAGTTGATGAGAGAGCCAAGTATTTCTGTGATGCAAAGCTATTTATTTTCAAAAATATATATGTCCTRTTCCCCTGAACAGAGTGGGAAAACAGCAGATGCTCAGTGCAGTATGTTGCTTTTCTCTAGCCTGTGCTGAAGGGCTCCCTCCTACCTTTCTTTCAGGGTCATATTGCCTTCATTTCCTGCCCATCCTCCCTCTGCCTCTGCCATACTGGCTCTGTCTGCTCTTTCATCTATAGCACTCAAATGTCCTCATCATCCTCCTCCTCCACAAGGATGAATTTCCCAGTTTCTGGTTTTGTATCTGTTCTAGAATGAAAGTCCTTTCTTCACATAGGTCAGCTCCTGTCTGGTCTAGCCTCAGCTTACATTTTCAGAGGTCTCTGGCTTCTGATGTTTATCCTAAATGTAGGGCAGCTCTCACACATAGCAGCTTTTAACCAACTCTCCATGAAATATACTGAAAGGTTACCTTCACATAAAGCTATAGGTTGTGTACTTTTTAAAGAACCTGTCAACATCTAAACAGCTTTGAACCCAATACACTAAAGATTTCACTGTTGTATTCACATTTCAAGGTATGTTTTCACAAAAACCATCTCATTAAAACCTCATGTATCAGCATTTTGCACAACTTGGCACTTGCGAGAAGAAATTTTACTCTGAATTGCAACCAAGTTTGTTGCTATTCTAGTTCCTAACATTAACCTTTTATCCTCATTGAAAGATATTCTATATCAGGAAAAGAAATTAATAARAAGAAAAGTATGTCAACAAGGAGACTCAAATGTATGTTGAGAAGGTGCAGCTCACTGCCAAGCTCTCCCTATAAGAAGTAGGTAAATGCAAAGCACAAACCCAGCCTGGAATGCATTTTGCTCCATCTGAACATTAGTAACTCATGCAGTGGCACAGCCGAGTTTGCACTAGCGCAGCCTACAGCACACACAGCTGAGCTGATAACACAGACCATGGGCATTTCTCCTRGCAATGGCTTCACACTCAGTCCAATCACAGATTGCTGCACTGGAAATCACTGRAACTTTCTTCCTGCATATCAAATACTGCAATCAGTAAAAGCATCGGGCACTAAACAAATAAATAAAGCTCTTTTTTACCTGAGGCAAAAGTCAATCCTTGCTACTATGATACCCAAATGGGTATAATACCCAAATGGAAATAATTAGTCCTTGGCATTCCAAGTGTAAAACCAAATAGGTTCCTTTATATGCAATTAAAATTATACCACATACTGATAGTTGTTAAAATTTTCAGGCTGTAGGCGCCAGATCCTAACAGAATATTGGTGATTGGTACTCCACTCAAATATTTTATAAATAATATCTGAAAATCTCACAAGATTACTTCACCCTTTACAGAGTTCCTCACCAGGCAAAAATCACCTCTCCTAGGTAGACTGCTCTTGCTATTCCACTATGATAAAGTATCATGAAGCAGCTTAAAAATATCCAGCATCTTTTTTAACAMGATAGAGTTACTTCATCCACTTACTCTCATTTTGAAGGCATGTGAATAAGACTGTTTTCAACAAGGAAACAACACAAACACTACCCACCATAACTCTTCTTGCTTTAGAGTGTCCTTATCAAAAGTAATGCAGAAAGCCCCCTGGCATTAATTGTTGTTATGCTTTTTTAAGCGCTGA
This sequence comes from Malurus melanocephalus, assembly GCF_030028575.1. Lineage (NCBI taxonomy): Eukaryota > Metazoa > Chordata > Aves > Passeriformes > Maluridae > Malurus > Malurus melanocephalus. The sequence goes on along the minus strand of NW_026623240.1, from coordinate 3,259,138 downwards.
TCTGAAGATCAGAGAGAAACCTTTAAGTATGAAGAAGCCTTTTGTTTGATGATGTTTGGGCTCAGCATGACAGCTACTTTTTTCTATGTCCTGCTTTTATTTTGAATGCAAGATAACAACAAACCTGCAGTTAGACCTGGATAATAAGTGAAAAATGCAGGGAGTTGAAACATCACACTTCTCATTAGTGACAGTCTGCCTAGCAAAATGAAAGGAATCATGAGCTGTAGTTAAATACTACTTCAGTTTAACCCTCCACTAGTTATCAAGTAATTTCATGAGGATATTTTCAAGAGGGGAAGTCAAATTTATGACAGCTTTATACGATGAAGACACATAYAGAAGTAGGAGATAAAGTTTATTATTTTAAGCAGGCTTTTCCTCCCTCCCCTTCTGGAACCTCTTAGAAATTAAAACATTCATTGTGAATCTGATGACAAGACATTTGAACTTGATTTGGTTATGGATTGCTTTGGTTTTAAATCAAAAACAATGACTACATGTAGGTTCACACTGCCTTTTCTGCTATCCTTCCTGAGTATTTTTTCATCCATGTGTTTTGTGGGAAAAGGGGGGGAAAAAAACCTGACACAAAAAAGAGCTGCCTTGAACAGTAAATAAGAAAATTACTTAAAAATCAATAGTTCATGGACAGAACTAAAAGATGTAAAGTCCTGRAGATCAAACATTTAGGAAAAAGATAAAGGGTGATGAAGCAGTATATCAAAACCAGTCAGGCCTGCAGCATGCTTGACACTGAATGAAAGACTGAATTCTCTGGTGCTGGAAATAACCAGGGAACAGGAGTCAATCCTGGCCAAAATCTTTTCTCTGGTGATCAACTACAAAAAAAATTCAACAAGTCAGTGGGGAATTCCATCAAATGAAATGTGTGTGTTTGCTGTATTCACATTTAACTTGGGGACCAAAAGGTTTCCACCCTAATAGAAACAAAAAAACCATTTTTCCAAACATTGCAATTAAATTTTTTGCCTGAATTGTCTGAATCCACAACATTTTTAAACAAAACCAAAAGTAAACAAAAATACAATGCTATATTAAGACAGGGAAACAATTAAGTGCCTACTTTGAGGGCACCCTTCCAATCATTAATTTCTAGTTCTATTTTAGTAATCAGAGCTCCGAAACAGTGGGGCAAAAGCAAAAGGAAAAAAAAAAATAAGAAAAGCTATCAGAGGCCTGGAAATATTTCCTTATAAAGAACTGATGCCTTCAGAAACGTGTAATGACCAGATTTGGGGAGAGAGTAATTTTTCATTTCCASAGTAACTTGGGCCTTGTCTACATTTCAGATGCAAAATCATCTGATCTGCTGGATAGACTCTCACCTCCAAGGAGTATGGTGCAGAGACACTGAAGTGAGCCAGACCATGATCCAAAAGCAAATACTGAATGACAGCACTGGCCTGAGTTACTGTGTCCTTCTAGTCTATTGTGTAAACACAGGCTACTGCATCTGCACAGCACCACAGTGCTTTGCAGCATCATTGCAGCCTAGCAAATTCAGCATAATGTGCACTGCAGCATCAATTCCACGGACACATAATAGCTTGTGTTTCATTGCTCTGTGATTAAATTTTGGTTCCTGACAATGTTTGCAAATGTGTGTGTTAAGATACAGGCAGACTCCTAAGAAGTGTGTCATGAAGTTAAAAAAAAATTGKCACAACTTTTAGTGTTTTATGGGTAAAAACCTTACAGGCAAAGTTACAAAACAAAACAGAGACCCTTTATACAAACTGTTGGGCAATAGCAGTTCATCTAGAAGTGACTAGAAACGTAGTGTTGACAAGAATGGAAGAGGAAATTCAGGTAGAAGTAACACACTGACACAAAGGTACACAAACATACGAGTTAGTGAGAAAAAGGAAGGGAGCAAAGGTTGTGTTTACAAGACACCACAAGAATGGTCCCGTGGGTCAAGAGGTTAAATGCAGGTACCTTGCAGCATTCACATGCAAATCAATTCCAAAAGACATTAGTTTAAATGAGAAKTATAATTGGGAGGGAGGAAACCTCTCATTCTACCATAAACTTCTCCCTATTTCACTGAAGCATGAACACAGAATAAAGAAGGGGGGTTCAGTGAAAACCTCATTATTAATCAGCCCTGTGGATAATACAGTATGTATAACSCCTGAGATTCACACAGGCACCTGCCTCCAGATTGGCTGTGTATGGGACAATTTATCATAAGGGAACACGTAGGAGTGGGGGAAGACACAGTGGTCATTGCCTGCACTGGAATTGATGATGGAAAGGAAAGTTAATTAAGTATGGTGGTCAGTGCTTAAGGGAAAAAATAGAAAAGCTCCCAAATGCAATTCCTTGCTGGAAYAGATATTTTGGCAGAACTTGCTAATTACTATATTAAACTGTTAATTTGGCAAGAGAGAACTAATTTTATCCCCGTAAGTTTTCAGGGGAAAATGCACAGAAACAAAAAAGTTGTGTCATCTGGATTTATGTTGTTAAGAAGAAAAGTATACTTGGTATACTCTGTAGTTGCTAACACCACTATAGCACAGAAYTTAACTGAGTGGCAGAGTGTGAGCAACAGCAGAGAGAGGAAAGTAAGGGGCTACTGAAATAAATGGGAATGTACTAGATTAGGGGAAAATGCAAGGCCACATTGGGCTACTACAATTCATTATGCAGGATAATTCCATGAGAAACATCAAATTACTAATTGCTGCTTTGCATGATATTACCTGAAATTTCTAGTTTTGACAAACCCAATACATTATTTTTGATGTTGCATTCTTACAGATTCTTAAGTAGATATATAAAACAAATCACAGGGGTAAACAATCCTTATTAAGAACCAATATCCTCAAGGCAAGACACATGTCAAGTACAATAAGTTAGCCAACATCCACTCCAGCCACATGACCTGGACTATCTACAGGATCCACAGTTTAAGTTCCTTACATGTCTAAATTTCTGAAGCCATTTTTAAAACCTCCATTAGACACAGGTATGAAACACAATGTAAGGATCTGCATTCACATGCACCACATACAGTTACAGACCAGAGCTCTGCTTGCAATGGAATACGGACCAACRGCAAGAACAAGAAATGTTTCCGGTTCTTTTTCCATGCTATTTATCACCCCAGTTTTCATCTGCACTCAGTTGGTGGAACTGCATTTCCCTTGAAGAAGAAGTTAATCCCAAAACTTCCTATCACAATACCAGTGCTAAGAATTGATATCCAGCAGTGAATTAGTGCAAGGCAGAAAACAAAACTGTGCACACCAACCACTACAAAAAAATCTGTAAACTGTTCCTGAGTAGCTATTAGAGCCAAACAGGATAACCCAGTAGTCAAAAAGGTCTGAGAAGAGAGAAGTCCTGAGGAGATACATGAAATAAAGGAGGAGCTTTGCAAATTTATAGTAGATAGGTGGGAAAGGGACCCAAACTATAGCAAAGTATTCTTTGCTGCACAAATATGCCCTCAAATGAAAAAAGTCCACTCTCTGGCCAGGCAGAATATCTTAAAAAGCTACAAAGTGACAACTTACTTAAGATAGCTCATCTAAGTAACACAAATTGTTAAGCAGCTTCCCAAGGCAGGCATCAGTAAAAAAAAAAAAAAACAAACCAAGAACATTGATTTATGAAAGGAGAGCAATTGTAGTTTTTCTTGTATTAAGTAGCGGTGTTCAGGAAAAAACTCTTCACTGGACAATCCTGACAGATTCTTTCAAATTCATTAAAACACAAGTTCAACCAAATAATTTTTGCTAACAGATCATAAGTGAATGCAAAGGATGTAAAAAGCCTTGACCCTGATATACAAAGATAGCAGAGAAATAGATTTCTGTTTCATTTTAACCTATTAACAAAATTTTAAATTTTTTTTTAAAGTCTCAAAAACCAACAAAAATGCAAGATAAAAAAAATTAAAATTAAAGCAAACATTCAGCTACAGTGGATTTAGTAAGGGAGGAATGATTTTTGTTTGTTTAATTTTTAAGCCTTTAATCCTTTTCAAATTAAGGTTTTTTCCTTAAGAAGCAAAATCCAGTGGGCAAGAACACTTGGTAGCTTCAAGTATGCTTTTTTTTTATGATGAAACATTTCATTTAAAATAAAAAAGTCACTTTTACTTACTAGGATTTCAGGATACATAGTAGCATTATTAGTACAAAACTTCACTGAATTGTATCATTTAATGTGAATAATAAAATGCAATTTACATGGAAAAGCTATACGTACATTTAGTGATAGGATTTGGSCCTCTACTTCATATTTTTTATCTGAAGTAGAAATACAGAATTTGCTGCCTAATTTTAATTCACATCCATGCCTTAAACTATGTTTTTTACTTGACTTTCAAYGACTTCAGTATATGAAACCAAAATATATTCCTCTTTATACATATTTTATAATTTGTTTCAAGTTGCATCTTAAAAGGTATTTAACTTTTTCTCCTGGATCCTGATTTTAGTTAATGGCAGTAGAAAAGTCACTGTCCTTGATCTAGAATTGTTTAGTAAGAAGGAGTCAAGGCTAGAGGCACATGAAAACATGTCAATCAGATGTAATTGCTCTCTAAAAGAAACCCTATCAAACTGAAGAACGAGGACTAGCACTGAACACATGGATTCACTGCAACACCTAATCTACTAATGAGCTCAGCTTGTTGTTTTCAGGCACACTATTAAAGAAATTCAACATAAGAAACATGATAGTGAAGGACAATATTGCTTAAATAGTTGTAGAGAATATTTACTACAGGTGGAGCCAGTAACATCACCTGTAGTTAAGGTTTCCCAGCACTTTCCATGACACTTCCCTTGGCACCATGTCCAGCTTTAACTGCTTGGGCTGAAATTTTCTATACAAAATGTCTACAGAAACATGTTTCTTCATTAACAAAGCATCTGCCTCGTTGTGCATTGGCAACTTACTAGTCTTAAGAGTTAACCATCTCAGACTGAAAAAGTTTATGCAGTTGATTTAGAGAAATGTTCCTGATATGGAAGGCTGAGAGCATAAATTTAGATACTAATTAGATATCTATTGTGATCAATGGGCAGGGATTGCTACAAAACCCCCCTCAGCATTAACCTTCTAATGTCCACATCTGCTTCAGGTTGCAGACTGTTKCCCAGTAGCACTGGAGAGTATTAAATATGCTCCTGATGTACATCTTCTCATTTCTTTCCATTCAGCAAAATGAATTCTTATGATCCATAGCTAAAAAGAAATATTATCTCATACTAAAGACAGATGAATAAGTGAGAATTTCATTTGACTCCTCCTTTACCAAAGGATCTTGTAAATTCCTTTGTGGAGCTTAGATGTAGATTCAACGAGTAAATGCATAAATTTGGGAAGCAAATAATATAAAAGAAGATGGATTATTTAATATAAAGAGTAGCATTGGTAAGAAATCACACACACAGCTTGGAAACTACAAGTCTGGGATTTTCACAAGCTGGGTCTTGCTTACATCATAATGCTACACCAATCAGATCAAAGGTTCTGAAACACATTTTTCTCAGGTCACCTTGGCAAAAAGACGGGTTAAGAAGGAATGGATCTCATGAGCCACAGTCCCTTCTTTTTTTTWAAATTCTGCCATTGTAAATCATTTTAGTCACTAAGGGTAGCGAAAATGCCTTCCATCTTTTTTGGTTTTTTTTTCCTGGGAATTCATTTTTGTTTAAAGGGTCTAAAGTTCACCTGAAGGTGAAGGGTAGCTTTAGAGATTTGCAGTAAAGAGTCTTCACTACACAGAAATGTCTTCTTACCCTGTTCTGGATTTTCTAGCTATAGTGATCTATGACTGCATTAAAAGCCCAAGTGGCTGAAAAGAATATGGCCTTTGTGTTCTGAATGCCTCATCATAATTTCTGAAAGTGTTAAAATCTTCTATACCTGACCAAAATCAAGAGGGACTCTACCAGTAAACACAAACATGTTTACTCCAGTACGCATCATGAAGAAAATTAGGTCCTGAGCAACACAGTTCCTGGGTAACTCTATAACCATCATTCTGTGGTTCAATCTTCCCTTAGTAAAATCAACATACAACTTCTCCCTCCTACAGGTTTCATGAAAATTGATGCATAACATTTGAGAAGCATTYTGCATGATAGTGGTGAGCAACCCAGACAAGCCTATGTGGAAGTGAAATGTTCTCTAATTAGAGCAGGATATGAGTATTTCCCAGATAATATGAGTTAGGGCCACACATCAAACAACGAAGCTAAAATGCTGAACTCAGAGAACATAACCCATCTGTGCAGTGAATGAGGCAGTGGTCCTGTAGGAAAAAAACCAGCATGTGATCCAATAATTAAAGACTGCTCATGAAACATTGTCACAAAGCAGGCAAATGCTTTTAYAGGAGCAACCTTAAGGCTGGCATTTCCTGACTTGAAGATTTCATTTTGCAACCTTAACGTTTCCAATGTTTTTTACAACACATAATATAAATCCACTTGGAATAAGTGTATGCATATATTAGATAAATATTTTCTAAAAATCCTTTAGCATTTCCTGGGAAAGACTGCTCCTTCTATCCAACAAATGATGTTTTAACAGTTATACAGCTATAGGGACTGCTTTAAAGAGTAATTGCAGTTCAAGACTCTTGGTTTAAATTTCATGGTGCAAACAACGTGCTGGTTTATGTTTGCAGAAAACAAAGGAAATCAGGAGAAAAAATGAGAAGGTTTTTCCCCTTTCCTGACAATACACTTCCATTATGACCTGAAGACTCTCTAATATGCATCCTTAATCCCCTGTCATGCCCCTATAAATGCTAAAAAATGCTGCAATTTGCATGAGCTTGTATGTTAGACATTATTAAATCAATGCTAACTCACTGAGAATRACAGAGACTCAGTTTGTAATCCCAGACGAATGCGTAAAGGACAACTCAGCTGAATACTGTGTAAGAGCGTAGAGTATAAACTTTGGTGTCCCTTTGTAAAACCTAACCACTGCATGCAGCTTTAAACATGGCAGTGCAAGGGAGCTTGTGTGGTGAATCTACACAGATGCATGGAGTTGAGTTTTTCAAAGGCTGGTCATGCCATGAAGCAAAGATACACCATAAACAGGACAGCTTTTCTCTCAGCTCCAGTTCGCATGAGGCTTATTTTCTACATGTGAAGAGGGAATTTTTAGTAAGTCGGTTTGTCTTTCTTCTGTAGTTTCTCAATACCTGCTATGCATCTGTCAGAAGTTTGTTTTGGGAATCAATAGAAGGGTGCAAAAATCCATTAGCAGACAAAAAGCTTTTCTGAGATGTAAACTAGCACTCACAAAAGTCAGTTGGAATGGGATTTGATTTCCATATGAACATTTTCCCAGCCCACAGGTTACTACAAAATCCAAGTACTTGATCATTTCAGCTATATTTGTATTATTTTACAGGGCATGCCACAAGAAGAAAAACAGAAGCCATTGAGATTTCTGACCAGTTTAGTATGATTCCTAAGGCAAGTCATCATTCTTTTGGATACCTGGTAATTTAAAAAAGTTAGAAAATGAAATGTTCTTCCAGGCAGTTGTCACACAGTGGACAATTATATGCTCTTGCACTTTTTTTTTTTTTTTTCTCGTAGGAATATGCTTCTGGCTGGATTCAGAGACAGAATACTGAAAATAACATTGAGCAATATTAACTGCCCCTAAATACCTTTGGAAATGTGGATCTAGGGAACTGGTTACATAATTTAAACTTAGACACTTTAGTGATTAAACTAAGCAATGATACTGAGCAGGATCAAACAGAAGTCTTTAGAAAATGTTAATAAAACTAGCCTTTTGAGTGTACCATAGAATGAACTGATAATCAAGCAAGGAAGTATATGGCACGGCCTTAAGGCAGAGATTAGAGATTTGTTTGCTGTACCACTGCTGTTCAATCCCATCTGTGTCCAGTACCAGCATAAGAAAACTCAGATATACATGACTCTGGTTAAGTGCAGTTATACAAAACAAAAACATAGCAGATGCAAGGGTGATGCAAGGTACAAGGTATTTCTCAGGTAATCAGAATGCTGGGGGTGGAAATTAGCATTTATTTAATGCTTTAGTCCTAAAATTCAATCTTTCACCTACACCTTCACAAGCCTGCACACCAAGTAGCTTCTCAGGAGGTTCCTGCATCCCCAAGCCAGTGCAGCTGGCACCAAGATCCATGTGGCAGGAGAACTGAGGCAGCTCTGGAAATCATCTGCTCTCTCCAAGCAACTTCATAGCAAAAGGTGCTCCCTATACCAGACTTAACCAAACAGCAGCCTGGTATTTGCCAGCTTTCAACAAAAATATCTCAGAGTCAGCTTTTAGAATATCAGAACATAACCATGTTTAAACACCAGCAGGTCTCTGAGACCCCATTGCAGAATTCATATGCTCCTTTATTACCAGTTTGCTTCTAAAGAAGCAAATATATAGATTTCTATTTCCACAGGGTCACAGGAGAACATACAAACTTATTACACCGTTCTGATACATTTTAGATAATAACTTCACCCAAGCAACAGATGTGATTTAATAGAAGTCAGCTGCCTGTTTTTCCACACAGGAATCAAAGGGTTTGAAAGTATCTTCATAGACAGAGAAGGCAGGAGGGAACACCACAAATCTTCTGTCGTCTGATTGCTGTAAAATATGCTATCATCGAAATACATTTAACTAGTCATCTTCTGTTTGGGGAATTCACAGTGACTGAGTTCCAGTTCATTACTTTGAGGGCTGTGGTGCTATTGTCAGGGCCTCAGAACCAGTAAGATGGCCTAACCCCCAGGTTAGAGAGGCTACAATAGCAGAAAGGCAATTATACTCTAGGAGAAATGTTGTCCACTAATCAGCTAGCAATCAATTACTAGGAAGAGAAGATAACCCTATTCCCACTCAAGCTCTTCAGTATTAATAGTGCCATCATGTAATTACTTTAGGCATGGGCAGGTGCATGAAAGGACAGACTCTATAGTACACTGCRTCTAAGATTAATGAGTTCTGTCAATTTGCCCAGCAGACATCTGATTCTTCAGCTTTATGTAGCCACTAGTTTTACACATGCCTCAGGGTTTTTTTTTCTGAAAAAAGCAACTACTAATTTAAACATATCAAAAAATGATACATTTTTTAAAATCCCTGGTTTTAYCAGTAAGACTGCACCAAAAAAGATTTCTAATGTGAATATTGATATAGCATGTTTCCCTATATCATTTATTCTTTACTTTAGTCAGAGTAATGAGTGAAACACAAGGTCCTGAAGCATACAAAACCTTCTAGAAAAACTGACAGCATCCAATCCGGCAGTCACAACATCCTGAATTTCACTCACACAATCAATTCCAATAAGTAAAAAAAGAGAGAGAAAAAGAAATGTTTCAGTAAATAAGTCACTGCTCAGAAACCAAGACAAAGCAAATACAGGAGCACTTTGCTGCTAAGTTAGCAAACATGCTGAATGAGCACAGCTGCCAAAAGCAGAATCATTCTCTGTGACAGCCCACAGAGTTAAGTCAGAAATACGCAGKCCTGTGGGTCAAGAGAGAAATAGCTTAAAATAGAATTTCTATCTGGAAAGTGGTTCTTTTTCCTTTAAGTTACACCCACTGGAGTAAGCAGTAAAAGTCAGTTTTCAAAGAGTTTTTCAATTAAACACAACCTATTTTTAGAAACATCTTTCATGTTTGGGAGTTGCGTGAACAACTTCCATCCCCAGAAAAATATGACTCATTCAGGATTTTAAGAGACCTTCACTCTTATTAAAACSTTGCTTCAAGAAGTTGCTTAAACACTTGCTTAAACCTTTCAAAAATAATCCAAGATATTTGAAGTTATTTAGCTGCTTAAACATGCAGACAGTCTCTCAAAGATCCTCTTAGACATCTCTCTGAAAGGTCAGACTCTTAAATACCTTTGAAAATCTGGCTCAAAGTATTTGGTTGTACACACTCCATGAAATAGCATCCTGATCTCCATTTGTATTTTTAAGTGCAATCATTCAATAATAACAATAAAATAAAAATAATAATTGTTTTAAAAGGTGGCTGGACTCAAAATAAAAAATTCAAATATTACAGCTATGGAGGCTATGACTCATCAGCCAAATTGCATTAACTAATCAGATGTAAGGTCCACATCCATGAACTGCACAATCTTAACCTAAAAGCCACAGGAATGATGAAGCATTAACTTGTTTTTCTTCCACTGACTTGAATTTGATCCTAAAGCACCAGTGCAGCTTCTGCAGTATCAATCTCACTGGTCGCAATGGTCTGGAAACAATCTTTTTTTCTTTTTGTTTTTCAAAGTATTTCTTCCAAAAACTTAAGCCTTTAAATATGGGCCCAAGCCAAAAACATGAGAAAATTTTTCTCAAAGCTTTTCTGTGACAGGTACAAGAACCAACCTATTTACTTCTCTCAAAAGTCAATGTCATCCTATTTGTTCCCTTTCTGTCACTTATGTTTGATTATGGAAAACAGCTAGTGGTACCTGCTTTTTTACCTTCCATTTAGTGTCACAATTGGCCACCCATGAAATCTTAAGACTTTTATTGGATACTAGATTCTGCTAATTAATTCTCTGGATTAATTTCTTCTGAAGTAATRTTATCAATTGTTTCCAGTAAAGAAAAAGCAGGCCAGCAGTAACTTGATTTTCACATAAATGGATTAAACTCACACAAATGCAGTGGCTGAAGATATCATTGATCCATGCTCATTGGCTGCTGCTGCTGTTTCAATTGTTATTTGATATGGTTAAGGACAACAGAGTGGGAAAYGGTTTTGATCTGAAGCAACTGTTTCTAAGAAGATACCAGCAACTCTCACTGTACACTTACAAAATGTATTCTACGCACTGAAAAGCACTAATCCCTAAAATTGTAGCTATTTCTGAAACTCATGGTTTGATCCTGAAAGATGCTCAAGTTCACAGCAGACATTTGAATTGAGACCACTCCGTATGCAGTAAAAATATGTGGGAATTGCYAGGGGGAGGAACTAGTCTACAAATTGAAAAAAGGCAAAAAAATATTAAATTTCCTTGAAACTGTGAACTGGATATCATCAGTTAATGATTTAACACAGAAAGGGAATGACTGCTACACTAGTCAGCAATTAACATTAAGGAGAGGCTTTCAAAGACAATGAAAACTTAGGGATTCTTTTCCTTCTGAAAGCTAGTGGGAAATCATCACCAAACTTGTTTTTTTCTATATTTGAAAATACCCTCTTTTCAATTTCTTGTAAAGATACTCTTGGAAGTACTTGGTATGTTGCATTTGTTATTTAGTGAGTGTTGCATGGTGGCATAAAATCCAGAAGTCCAGTTTTGAACACTTTCCTTTCTTGACTTTGTTCAGCTTCAACCACAAAACAAAGCTGAGTAGTTTTAGGGCTGCTCCAATTCATGTCAGCTGACAAGATGTTCAGAGGGTATCAGAGAGGCTATTCCTTTCAGTCCTCCAAGGGGTGAAATGAACTGGGCTGGAAAAAGAACTGACCTTTTTATTTAGATTCTGCTCTTGTGCTCTCTCTTTACCAGCATGACTCGTCACTGACAGAGTAGGCAGTTTATAGCAAGAAGCTGCAGGAAATTAAAGTTCAAGAAAAGAAGGAATGAAAAGTGAATGGAAAACAAATCTATAAAGGTTATTGAAGACACTACTGAATCCAGACAAGCAGGATTCCATCTCATTGAGTTTTCTGTTTGATAGCAGGGATTCCTAAGTTTATTTCAGTCAGCTACTATCATGAACAGCACTAAATAAGCAGATAAACTACTATCACCTCCTCTTTCTTCTTACCTCAAAACCTTCTGCTGTATAACCTCACTCCCTCTGGAGTGAGAATGCCAGAATGCCAACACAGGCCCTTAGCTAATGCATAGATTACATACCCCTACCTAACCTTTCCGTATGTTATAATTCACACAATTTTAATAAAAACACATTTCTCCACTGAAGAATCTTCTGAATCTTCTGAAGCTGCACAAAATTTTAGTGTAAAACTTGCTATAAATTCAGACAAATCCCTACTGTTCTTAATAATTAACATGTAGTAACTATCTAAAATATTTTCATACCCATAATATTTACAGCCAGAGGTGTCTTCACATACTGTGTCTTTCATTCTCAGTAATTCATTAAGAAAACATTATGACGTAAAGCAGAAACTGTCTGGATATTGTGAGCATTCACATTTCTTGTTTATTGAACTGCTTAAGCTGTCAGTGTTTATGAAAGGGCTATTACTGTAGGAAACTCGCAATGTAAGTCAAAGTGTGTCACGGCAATAACAAAAAGAAGACTGACGAAGTTTCTGTTTCAGTTCCTGCTCAGCAGAATCACCAACTGGTTAATATACTCTGCTCATTTGATTAATTAGCTTCATAAATTAGTGCAAATGATCCTTTTATCTCTGTGGTATTAGCAGCTTTCTGTTTTGAACATGTACTCTGCCTGCAAAAATAGTGATTGCCTATTTAATAAGTCTGCTCCTCGCATAAGAATTCACATCTTCAGAATCGTATCTATTAACCCATGAACAAATCAAAATAAATAACCATTAAAATACTATTTTTACTGATGTCAACCTTGCAAAGASAGTAGCCAAAGAAAATCAGGACAAATTCAACACATGCCTTATRAAGAATTAGTTTCATAACACAAATGCAAACCCCAAATTGAACCATTCCATGAAGAAAAGAATTTCCTGTATTGTGCCTACAAAAGATAAGGAGATTACCTGGCCATAACTGAAAGCAGAGTTAGACCAACTGAAAATGTTATTTGTGATAATTATGCTTGAGCTAAAAAGCATCTGAGCCTGAAATTCAGAGACCATTCCAGATTGCTGAAGAAGCAGTTCAGAAATTCGTCTTTGACATGCCATCTCTGCAAATGTAATGGGGAATCACTGACAGAAAAAAACAAAGAATTTGCTCCTATTTTAGCACTACAYTTTTCACAGTACTATTGAAGTATACAGCAAAGGCTGAAACGTTATGAAGAAAGAAACAATCTGGTCTTGCTGTACTTACTCACTTATCATGTCATCAGCCGACTTTCTTCCTGCCAGCAGAAGTGAACTGGATTGTTGAACAAGCTTGGTAATATTTTAATTCATGCTTCTCCTCCTGTTTGCCCCACTATGAACAAAATATTTACAGACCTATTTCACTGTGCTTCACATTCTCTTTAGAAACTACTAACACTGCACCCTCCAAAGAACACAACTTTCCTTTAATTGTCATTCAGAACAAGTAAGGAACATCAGGTCTAATGAGCTTTTTCAATCCTTTTGTGGGCACCAAAAAGCCCCAAACAACTTGTTTTACTTGTTAGGTGCTAGAAAAACTCACACTTCCTTCTCATTATTCATTTCTACTCAATGTATCGATATATAAATTATGAAAGAAAACAAATTTCACTTTTTGTGGCAAGCTAAAGAGCTATAGTTTGTAAAAAAACATCACCTGCACTATAGAGTGAAATCAGTTAGAGTTTTCAAATCCTTTCAAATCAAAAATAAAAGAATTAGAAGAATATTTCTTAAGACCATACGTTAAAATTCATGCTTAAAATTATCCTTTTCAAGCAGTTAGTTATAGGGTGTATCAGAGCTATTTTCTAGTAGCACAGAGTACTTATTGTAGTGGGCTTTGATCTATCCAATTCCTATCTGATCTACCTAATTTCTAAGAAAGTGCTTGTTTACTGCATGGCTCCTCTGACAGCTAGGATCAGCTGTTAACATTATAGGAATACTTTCTGAGTATCAAATGCAAGAGATTTCAAGCAGAATATTTTCAGTAACACCTTTTCTGTTTGGTGTACAGCTTTACTGATTTCCAAATTCAGTGTGCAACTCTCTTGTCTCATCAAACTTGAAGGAAGCAGATGTGAACCTGAGAAGTTTAGAACTGCACGTTTGGGTTAATCATATGTTTATAAGCTTTAATGTGACTGCTTTTATCAGACAGGCATATTTTGTAAACAAAGTTACACACAGAATTGGAACTCTACTGTAACTTTAATGTTTCTGTATCATTATTCTTTTTTATTTTTTCTCTGCACTCCCCTAATTGAATTCCCTCTATCAGGTGACCATATTGGGCAACTTTTCCTAATAGTATTTGCTGGTTTGTTGTGATTTTTGTTGGCGGGGGGTTTTGTTTTTCATTACTTTACAGTTCTTCCAGAAGTGCTCTTGAAAGGAACTATACACCACTGAAGATCCATTGTCATAATTTAAGTAATAAACTGAGATAAACAGGTAGGATAAGGACAAGAAAGGAGTGAGGAAGATTTTAAATAGAAAAGTGAAACTTCCTCTACAAATCCAGTTGTATCATAGGAAAATTCAGGTTCAAAGAGGCCTCAGGATGTCTCTAGCCCAAATTCAAGCTCACATCAGASACAGCTTTGAAGTCAGATCATGTTAAACAGGGCCTCATCTAACAATGATGTTTAAAACTTCCATGGATGCAGACTGCCCAGTCTTTCTGAATAATCTATTCCAGYGCTTAGTCCTCAAGAGGAAAGTCAGAAATTCTATTTTTTTTCTTTAACTTATGCCTCCTGTTCCTCCCTCTCTCACCATGCCTCATTGTCAACAGGCTCCATCCTGCTAGACGTCTTCTGAACTTGTCCCTGTGTATCAATGTCTTTCCTATATTGGGGAGCAAAATAATTGGACCTGGTATTCTTGAAGTGGTCCTCATGGCCCATAGTGCTTAAACCAGATAAATTCTAGAAATTTCCTGGAGTGACCCCCTTGCCTCCACTGCCACATYCCCTACAGATTTTAAAAAGCAGTTGAAAAGCTAATAACAACAGACCTTATTCACAGGTCTACAGAGAAATGGTGTAACAGGCAGGTGTTCTGCCTGTAAAAAAAAAGTATTTCAAAGGGTAGCAGAGGACTTTTTCACCATGAATACATTTTACAGAGACCTCTTTATTTTTTTGTCAGAATTCTACATTCGAAAAAGGAGGAAATACCACAAACACCCGCATGTGTTGCAGAAAGGCTTGCTCCTCTACATTGCCTATTTTTGCCCATCAGCTGGATGGGACCGACTTCCTGTGTAAGGCAGCTGCTCAAAAAAAAAAAAAAAAAAACCCAAAAAACCCAAACCCTTCAAATATGTAATAGCATAACAGAATTTATTTTTTATTCTTCTTTTTTTGTTCTCCCCCAACACCTCTCTACTCCCTTCAGTTTTAGTAGATCGTATTTTATATTCAAAGAAAACTCTTAATAATWATCACTCAGAGAGATTTACCAAGGAAACCTGAAAGCTCCAATTCCCAGGTTCCATTGAATTTCTGAGGGAATTTGGCACCAAACTCCTCCAGGTTCTTTTTTAAAATGTCATTCTTAAATTAATATTGTGCAACTGGAAGTATTTGCTCTGAGTATTAAAAAAAAAAAATTGCTGTTCTTCTAGTTTAATTTTCTAAACATTTCTTGTCACAGACTGACTCAATAGCCACATCAGAGTAAACCTAAGTGGAGTAAAAATAAGCCTCTCATTCTGTCACACAGTGCACTCCTGCTTGATTGGAATGGATATTGTACATAATATGTCCCTGCAGATGTTTTCTCCAGTGGGGCACATTGAATTTCATTTAAATGCCAAGGCTCAAAATCTAAAACAATGTGACTTTAACAAAAAATCTGATGAGGAATTTGATGAGAAAATGGCAAGAATTCCTGTGGCATTTGGGTAACAATTTCAAGCCTTCGTTTTAATAGAATAAACAGGATCATATTTCATTCAAAGCTGGCAATGAGATGAGCTTTGGGTATTACATTGATATAAACCAATAAAGAATTTGCAAATTTGAAGCACTAATTAACAGACACAATATTAAATGAAAAAAGTTTGCTCCAGGGGCAAATATATTTTGAAGACTTTAAACTTTTATTAAAAGACAATTTTGAATAGCTTCCTCTGCATTTGACTATTTTGTTATTTTCAAAGAGGGGGAGTCTTGTGTTTGAAACTAGCATGTTTAATATAGTTGGAATATAAATGAACAAAATAACAGTCTCTCTTCTGCCTTTCTGAAATAATAACTCAATGTCATGTCACTTCAAAAGAAAAATACCTCATAACTTGAACCTACACAGCCRAGAGCTGTGTAAGAGGACATTAGTATTTTACCTACATTGAACTCCAACACTATTTCTACTGATTTTTTTTAAAGTCTTACAGTGCTGAATCAAAAAGCACTCAGTATTTAGAAGCTGACTGTACTATTATGAAGGCCCCAGTAAAAATGTATAAACARCAACAAAAAAAATGGAACCTTTGGTTTACAGTTCACAGATATAATAGTAAGAGGATTTTCTCTACCTAATTGCAATGCTGCACATAGWAGCCTTCTTGATACTACAATATCCAAGACTTATGTATCTAAAGACTCATACTTCAGAAAATGGGAATGTCAGCTAGAATATTAAGGAAGGAAATCTATGAGACTGACCTTCAGATAGGATATTAGAGTCTGTTTTTTGAAACAAGTGGTTATTTCATCCTAAGCATAATACCATCAAAATCTGCTGATGACAAAGTCACCTGCTCTGACAATTCAGCACCTGTGCTTCACTTAAAAGCTGTCACATATTTAATTCATTAGCAAGCCAGCTACCTTCTTGCTTTAAGAAATTAAGGATTTTTTTTTTTACTTCCAAATATTAAGGTACTATTTTTTCCTTTACATTATGTGTGGTAATTGTGCACCAGTACGTAATCCTATAATGGTAGGTCCAGTCCCTTATATCTTATCTTGGGTGATGCTTCCATTTTTTCCAACCACTTTCATTTTTCTTGTCTTTAACACAGTTGATTGTAGTACCTTTTTTTTTCTTTTTTATTTAAAGAAAAATTATGAGGTAAGTGTTTAGAAAGGTAATTGATCTGTAGTTTAGAGATAAAAGGCCTGATCTTTCCTTCTGATACTGAATGCGCATCAAAGTCAAGTTGAAGCACTTCACATGCACTGCTTAATGAAAACTTGTAGAAAATGGAATATAAAAAAAGCCATTAGCTATAAAAATAAATGACAGGAGGTTCTGCAACCTATTCACTGATGATTTGTGCATCACTTGGATTAAAAATCTATACAATTTACATACACACATGCAATACTGCCTAAGTTTTATGAATACCTGTTCACAAAATCTCACATGTTGTATGTGTGTGCCCATAACTCTGCATTCCAAATATGCTAGAATAATTTGAGGCTAGGATTCAAAGTGGGCAAGCCTATATATTTTTAGAGGGTACGATAGAAAGTCCATACAAAAATAAATGCAGAGTTCAAAAGCAGAATGAAATTTGTTCCTTCCTCTCTACATCGATGCATATCTCAGAATTATGGGACATAACCCCACATTAGACCAGTGATCCTTAATTTACAAACAGAACATCCAAAATTTATAGCCTGGTTCAAAAACCAAGGGAAAACCATCTCCCTTGGAGGCAAAATTGCACAAATTGTGAATAAGAATACACATTCCTCCATGACAGAAGTCAGAGCAGAAAGCTGGACCAATACAGGTACAATCTGGATGGGAGAAGAAAAAGAGATTCCTTATCCTATGTGTCATGCTGGGTGTGATCCCACATGCTCCAAGACATGTGCAGAGCAGGACAGTCATAGAATCATAGAATTGCAGAATAAACTGAGTTGGAAGGAACCCATCAGAATCTTCAGGTCCAACTCCTGGCCCTGCACAGCACCMTCCCCAAGAGTCTCACCATGTGTCTGACAGCACTGTCCAAATGCTTCTTTTCCTTTGTTAGGCTTAGGGCTGGGATCACTTCCCTGGGGAGCCTGTTCCAGTGCTCAAACACCCTCTGGGTTCCCTTATACCTGTTCCTAAAGCCCTGCCCACACAAGCTCACCACACCAGACACTGTTATTTCACTGTCAACAAACATTATTTATTTGCTTAGAAAAAGAATGTGATGCGAACAAATGCTTCAAAAGCAGAGTGAAATACAAAGGCTGCTGTGCAGCTCTTCCACAACAAAAAGGAGCTGTTAGAAAAATTACCTAATCACAAACCTAGAGAAAAAAAAAAAATTGAGGTATAGAGAGCAATTACAACATGGACAAGTAAACACATGGATGCAGTAAGCTGCAGAGGGATATTACACACTACAGCTTCTCTGAGCTAATTCCCCCATTGTTACCACATTAAGGAATATGTTATCTTATATTTACCTTGAGTTAAGAGCAAGCAAGCCTGCAGTTTGCAGCGTGGTGCTGCTAGTTCATGTTTTTGCTTTATGGATGCAGTAACTTGTTTCCCTACTCATCTCATTACAGAATTAAATAACAGATCATTTCTCTATTAAAAGAAAATTCTGTATTAAAAGCTATCTATTTCATATCCCTCTATAGTCCCTACTACCCTGCACCGGTGAATGGAATTTTCCAAGGAAATCCATCATAACTCTAATATGTAAGATAGTTATTGATCTGTAAGTGAAATTATATATGAGTGAAGACATTTGCACCTRTACCTGTCACATTATAAGACGCTTCTGAGTAACTGATGGAAGGATTTAAGAATACTTATTGAAGCTCCAATACAGTGCTGAATCACTTAAAATACTGCAGGAATGAGTGAAGGATCATGAACCAGAAAAACYAATTCAGCTTGCACACTGAGGGGCCTAAATGGCCCAGGTGTACAGATGGAACAGAGCTGCAGTGCCTTGGGTTGCTCAGCAATCTGTTTGTCAGTGACCACAGAAGCAAGTAAGRAATCCTGCTATGCTGAGAAAGGAAGAGAGACAATACTGAAAATACTTGCTCATTATCCAGTTCATCCTTTATTATTCAAAGAAATGAAATAACCCTGATAAAGCAGAATCACAGCCATTATGAAATAGAAAATGAAGTTTTGATGGGGAGGAGAAAAGTTAGCATCATTGCAATACTGGGATCCCAAATCCAGCTCAAACAATCCAAGCAAACCCACACAACACAAACTGTGTAAATTCACCAGAGACATGTCTAAACTGAAGAAAACACAGCACTTTAAATCTGGCAGAATTTACTGACAACTACTGAAACCACCACTGCTGAAACCAACTGGTTGGCCCAAGAACTGGCTGTATTTTTTACGCAGTCACCTTTCTCTGCTTTACATTCAAGTTARTAAATAATCTAAATTCTTATCTTAGAAGTCTTTAATATTTCTAACACGGTATCCTAAATAAGTGTTATTTAGGRCAGTCTGAAGAAAGCCACTGAGGAAAAAGACAAATGTCATTACACACTTCTGAAAAAAAAATCCTTCAGACTATTGAAACATCTATGATTCTTGARTAGCTGTTTGAATCCTGCAAAACAAGGGCACCACGAATAACTGTCCTTTAAATACACAGCTTCAGCAAAAMACTGCCCTAGTTCTTTCCCCCAAAGTAGCTTACTTTGTTTAGCAAGCTATTGATAAAACAAAATAATTTATTACATAGAAATTGTAATTTATACCTCTCAAAATTCTTCACTTCTGAGATGGTGGCAGAGTTTTAAAGAGATACATCTAAGAGAGCAATTCAGTAGCATGGCAGTTGAGCATCCTCAATATCAGTTTGGCTCTTTCCCAGAGTCATTCCAGTAAGAAAAGCACATTACTGGAATCATCTCAGTCTAAGCAGCACAAGCAGGTACAGCTTCTACTGGCAGGCAGCAGGGTTTTCAAAGGAACACAAAAGAATAGCCAAGAGTTCAACAAGTCTTGGATATTAAGAAAATTGTGCTTACCTTAAATTTTCAATAATAGCACATTAGAACCAGGTCAGGCTATTCAATCCCAGTTCAGCAAAGATTTTGTTTAATTTTCAAAAGCTTTCAGTATTCATTTAATYCTCCTCTCACTGAAGTCAGCAGAAACTGGTAACAGGTTTCAGCAACAGAGTTAGATGAGCCCAGAGCGATTTTAGAAATCTGAGCTYAAAACTTTGCCACACTGGTCATTGCTCTATATATATTATATTCAAACACACATGAACACAGTGTTTCCTGCCTTTTTGCYCTTTCTCCCAAAACACATATATATGAATGCACAGACAGACACAACAAATGAAATTAAAATTTTAAGTACATTTCTATCTGTACAAATTTCTCTCATTCAGGAAACAAAAAAAACCAAAACAAAAAAAATCATCAAGAACAGTGCACAAACTTATTTCTATCACTTTGTGTAATCCAGCAAACTTACTAACTATGCATTTCAGAAAGCACATCTTTTAAACTTGCATATCTGTTCCATAACATTGTTCATATTTTTACAACTTGGAATGTAGCCTTTCAATAATCCAAAAGAATATGTCTGTTTATAAAACAGATACAGTGCTGATTAAGCTAAGAAATTACTCCATGGATTCCAGCAATGCTGCTGTAGGAGGACAGCATGTTTGGAATAAAGTTCCTATGAGGATTGCTCACTGGCTTGTCTTTCAAAATAAAAAAAGCTGTTCTCCTCCTTGTTGGGATTCAGACTCAGCTCTCTGAATTAGAAAAGACATAAATTTCTATGTAAGTATATCACAATGGTTTCTGAGAAAAGGAAAATGCTGTGTGTAACAAGCAGGCACTTCTGTGAAAAATACAAAATAGCCATATATACAAGATGTTACTCCTAGACAATGAAGCCATTGCCCAAYTAAAATACCTCACAGAAAAAGTGGCTTAAAAAAACCCTATCCCAGGCAATCAGTATCTAATGACCACTKAAGGGAAATTTTTCAACCTCTCAACTCTTTCAAAACTCATAATACTTAGAAATATGTACAGCTCCACTTGCCAAACACTCCTGAGACTGTTTTGCTATGATTTGCATTTCAGAATACAAATTTTTGAGAAAAGGGCCTGTCTCTGTCCCTCTTCTGTATTGTGCCACACTTCTCAGACAGTCTTCCTCTCTGCCCCTTTCCACAGTACCCTCTGAGGACAGGGATGGGGCAATCCTAGATGTGCACACACACTGGGGAATGAGATGCCRGAAAGCAGTGCTGGAAAGTGGAAAGTGACCTGCGGGTCCAGGTCAGTGGAAAGTTGAATATAAATCAGYAGTGCCCTGGGAACCAGGAGGSCCAACCCTGTCCTGGGGARGGGCATCAGGCACAGCATCACCAGCCAGGCAAGGGAGGGCATTGTCCTGCTCTGCTCTGACCTGGGGCAGTCTCACCTTGAGTGCTGGGGCAGTTTTGGGCACCACAATATGAGWAAGACATGAAACTATTAGTGAGCATCCAAAGGAGGGCAACAAAGATGRCAAAGGGCCTTGAGGGGAAGCCRTGTGAGAAACAGAGAATCAAAAGGCTCTCTACACAGACTAAGCTTTGATTAATCCTGGGTAGCTCTTCAGAGACTAGAAACTCAACAAACATGTGACTTTGAAAATAGAATTGTTCAGTGAAATTAAAACAGATTGCTGTACTAATAAGAGAAAAGAGATATCAGTAGGAGTTTAAAATGTTACGCAGTATTTTTTTTAAGCCAAATATTATATTTTGAGTTAGGTAAATTACTCATACTATGAAAACATAAACTGAGGCAGAGGATTCATGTTCTTGGCTGAAATCACACCGTATTATGCAACGCCTACTTTTAAAAGACAGAAAGTACTTCACTTAGAAATTATTGTTGATGAAAATCAAGTACCTAATTATAATCAAGTAGTAACAAGTTAAGCTGTCACGTGAGAGTAAAAATGAAAAACACACAGAAACCTGCAAGCTTGTTTTCTGGATGCAATATATATGGGCTTGGAGCRCTTTCCAAATTACAAACTCTCATTAAAACATTATCTAAAATCAGGACATACATCTTACAGTATATTATTTGCCCAGGGTAGTCATCTTATCCTATGAAAACAGGATACATCCTTATGTACATCCTGTCCTCTTGCCACTCTTTTTGTGACAGTGTGCTTCTCCTTTTCTGTCTCAACCTGATCTCTATTTCCTGTAAACCTGCTCAAGTGACAGCTACCAATGGTAGTCCTAATAGATGGTCTGGTCCTGACGGCTGCATCCAGCTTGAAGTGGATTCAGGGGAGACACAACAGAACAGCCAAGAGCTAATCTGAGCAAYGCATTGCACAAACCACAGTGCTGGTCAATGCCCTACTCAAGCTAAATCTGGACAAAGATAACATCTGTAATCAGTAYACAACTATGCCTACAAGTCAATCACCTTAYTCCATATAYTCACTGACAGCTCAGGACTCTTCCRTTGAGTTCTCCTGAACACCAATGGGCTGTGTGTCAGGATAAGTCCCTGAGTAGGAATGCTAATATAATCCTTATCGTATCAAATACTTGATAAATGAATTGGGAATAAGCATGCTGAAACTTTGAAATCTTACCTAAGTGATATAGAGGAAAGATTGTGCATATATAATCCTTTAGACATAAATCATTCACCAAGTCTGGGACTAAATCTGGATCCAGCTGCACCTAAACTCCCCTCTGAGGAGTTCAGAATGCAAGAATTCCCTTCTGAACTCTATGCCTCAACAGAGGGTCTCAGACAGCTCCTTCTGACCCAGTTCACAAGCATTAAACACTCAAATGTACCTTGCCATGGATYTTTGTTAAAGCAGTCACATTTACCATAAAACTTCATTAACACACTGCCTGATAAAAACAAAATGCATTGTTTCATCTCTCCTGTGAGCRAAGTGGATGACTCTACCCATGACAATTTTCCACCAGTTTAAACAAAACTTCATAATGAAATCTAGCAATTCTTTAAAACTGTTGCACAATATTTATTCCTCAAACCTCAGCTTTCACTATGGGCCCMATCACGTATGCTGCTGAATGTCCTCAGTTGCAATTGGACATTCTCTTTAGCCTAAAAACTCACAAAATTGATTACAGTGCCACGTTTAACTGAAAAATGCTTCAGGACAAGTCACAATTTTATTTAGGATAAATAGGAGCAAAAGGTAAAAAGCAAAACAGAAGTGAAAACCAGTGTAGCTTCCAACACATCGGGACCAGCACTCCACTTCACTGCACTGATGGAAAATGGCCTAAGAAATAAAAAGGAAGACAAYGAGTCCTTTAGTTGAAAGTTCCATTCTATGCAGTCATTTATTTCCTTCTGAGATTGCTCAACAGACAACAAAATCTCTTAGGTTGGTAAATATTAAGGGAAAGGAAGAATTCAATTTTTTTCTTTGACAGTTGTGTAATATCTAGGCATAAAGAGAATGGTTGACACTGATATTTTTCATGGCAAGCTGTATGAACAGCGTAGTCACATGTATTCAATGCTAGTTTTAAAAATAGCTAGGTTGTTTAGGARTGGCACAAAGGGTCGTTCTCTCACTTCRAAAAGGGTGTGTGTATGTACTGTGRACACAATTCATCCACATGCATGACATTACCATGGGCAAGAAAATTTATCAGTATTTCTCCAAACATTACATCAGAATTTTTTTCCTATTTTGGGCCTGAATGTGTCAGAATCTCTACAAACCAGACTAATTAACTATTACTAACAAAGATTGTTTACATTCTAATAYAATGAAATGGAAGTCTCAGAAAGCTTATCCATTAAAAACCCCTTAGTACAGGTTAATTAATTTTCAAGACTAAAAGGCATCCTTAGATGATTTTGTTTGATCTCTTACACAACACAAACTTTAAAATGTCATCTAGTTCTCCTTGCACTAAGTCAAACAACAAAATACCACTCCTGAATGCACATCTGCTCTACCTTCCTCAGAACTGTTCTTCCATAGTGCACAGAAAAAAATGTGTGCAACCACAACGGGAAAATGAAAGGTTTTAATCTAAAACAGTACCATTCCCCCCTCTTACAGCAAAACACCATTTGTTTGGTACAAGTAGTTATTCTGCAGCCAGCACTAACTAGACCACTTATTATTGTAGCCTGTCCAATTTCTCATCCAAAACTGCAAGTGGTATYCAGCATGAGCTGAGAGCCCAAGGATACAAGAATTAGAGCTGCASTGACTCCAGCTCAATGATTCTTGCTATGCAATACTTGGGGTTTGCTCCATTACCGAGAAACAGATTTACCGCAACTTGTGGACATTCATTCAAGCTTCAAGCAGCAGATAAGTCAGTTCAAGCAATGATGCATTACAGTATTTATTATACTAACAGAATAATCTTTCAGTTATTGTTCATGTGGATTTACTGACAGGAGGAGAGTAAAGAATGAAAAGTTGTGACAGGAGAACAAAGCTGACAAAAGGCCTGAGAGCAAATATTGCCTTATGTTAATCGTGAGGCCATAAATATGTGAGATTTTTTGGCTGAGCAACTTTTATTGGTTAGCAAAAAGAGGTTTTTAAGATTTTTCTTCTCTCTCCAATCTAATTTCAGCACTAGCGTTACTTCAGAATTTCAAGACTGGCAAACTGAAGTAGAGACGCATGCCTCCTACCAAACCAACTTTATACAGATACCCAGCAAATACACAAGCTGATTGGTGGCTGGCAAGTGGGAGGAATCAACAGTCAAAAACCAACAGGTTGTGTACAGATTTCAGTACTAAAAGCTCTAGATGACATATTTGCTAATCAAAGAGAAAGGTTTGAGATGTGTTATTCACAGGAACACACAAGTGATCTACAGTGAAGTTTTCCATTTTGCATATATTCAAGGACCTGTTTTGTCTTTAGTATTTGATGTCAATAGTGGACTGGTTTGAAAAACACACCTTAATTATATTAAAAGCAAATATGATTGATTAAGCTTATTAAAAAATCTATAATTAGAATGTGGGGGAAMTAACTATTAAATTATTTTTTAAACTGTTAAGGAGAAAATGCTGGTAAAGATCTATAAACAAAATACTTCTTCAGGAGCAAAGAAAATATTGAGGGCTGGCATTAAATCAATTTGAGAACAGTAGTAATGGGAGTTTTAAGGCTTATACTTTAACTGCARTAGAGAATTCTGAAGAAATAAAAAGAATAATTAAGTGTTTTTTTCAAACTGCAGCGTAACTCAGCTCTTCTAGCACTTCTACCATACACAGTGTTGAAAGCTAACTTTCCCTTTTAGTATGACAGGTAGAATTGTCACTTAGGCCATCAAGCCATTAAAACAGTTTTAAAAACGTATTTTGTAGATTCTGTAACATTCTAGAGACTTTCCCAGTGCCTTTTCAATCAAGAAAATCTGGCTAAAATGGCACTATCTGACCTTCCGATTAATGGCCCTGCCTATAGCCTGTCATGCTAACACCGAATTTGGGGAAAAGCTAGGATTCATCTGGAAGCAATATAATTTCTGTCTTTGTCTTTCTTTTCTGGACGCTAATGGTTTTAAGTCAGTCCTTTTCACTCATGTATGACACATACAGCCAACTATTTCAGTTGTCCATTAACTTCAAGCATTATGACAAGAACAAAGTAACAGCTCAAAGAAGTTCAGCTATGTGTATTGAATTTCTACGAATCCTTTGTCTATTAGCTGCTGTTTTCAAGTGCCACTAATGTTTATCTGAGTGACACAGTATATATTATAATTAACAGTGGCTGCTTAAACCAATGAAAAAGGTTACAAAGCTTGTGGCTTCAAYATCAGTGCTATTGTTCAGTTTCTCTATGTATTTCTGTCTGATTTTTTTTCCCTAAAAGTTATCTATTTTTTTTTTTTAAGCAAGAACTATGGGAAAAAAAATCAACATCCACCTACAGTTGGTGGTCTGAAGTCTAAGGCCTGAGCATGGTACTTGATACTGCTTCCTGTAGGCCAAGTAAAACACAGACTATAGAAAGCACTCSTAAGCAGAAAGGAACACATACATTTCCACAGGATGGCTACTAACATAAACTACTACGAGGAATATTCAGAAAAGTGACACCTGTAGTCCTACAAGCTTTTTAAATAACATTTCTGCTCCTTAAATATTTACCACCAAGATGCAATAAAGCATCTGTAACATCCTGTGGAAATAACATGCATTGGATGGCTTTAAGAAACAAGTTTGACCATCTTTATATTTTACTCAGTTGCACCTACCTGGCATCTGGTCAATGTCTGTATTAAGGGTACATTATAATGCATTTCAATTGCATTTTTATTCACCATACGGTTTTAAATAAATAAGAAAACTCCCATCYCTTGTTATTGGGACACTAATGAGATCGGAAGTCTCTAGGTATCACTGAGAGGTTGGAGAAGCTCCCAACTTCCCAAAAATATTTTTGTCAGAGCCTCTCCTACCAGACAACACAGTACAGTTCCATTTGAATTTAGATGACATTTATGTCTGTGTGGCAAAGGCATTTTATTCTGACTCAATTGTATTTTGTGTGATTGGTTCTGGTGAAAGTTAACAGTGATTTCCCTCTTCTCTAGACAAATTTTGCCACGACCAGCCATRTCTGTGAAATGATACTTGCTTTTCTCTGTTCCTCAATGACACAGAATTTTACCCTAAGCCTCCAGCACACACACACTGACTTCAAATGARGGAGGTGTGTTTTATCTTCTACCTGAAGCTGAATTTTGCATTGGGTATTTTGGACACAGTGGCTTTGTACTACCTGACACTTTCACACGTAGATGAGCCACCGACTTTGGTTTCTCACCTTGGGTCAGATCAGGAGTAATGAGATACCTATGTTCTAGTCTCCATGACATCTTGACCTAAAAACATCAAAAGACCTTACTTCAGTTGAATAAATCTGCAAGACAATTAATAAACCAAATTTTGTTCATAAATAATATGAAACTTTGGACAACAAGAAGTTATTTTACCAATTTATCCAATCATACTGCAGTATCCCAATCAGAAGAGGCACTTTTCATTAAGGCACTAAAACATTTCACATGGTGAGCACTTAAACACCCATCATTCTCAAACCACAAACTTGCTGCACTTGAAACAGAATGACTCTCTGCTACTTCTCTCCATCAGACAGCAAGCAATCTTAAAAAGATGCCTTATTTCAGAAGAAGACTAAACCTATATGTAGAAATTTCTGTGTTGTGCTAGATTTTCTCCTTATTCTTTCTGGTTAGCCCTTCATCACAACTCCTCCTTGCAGAGGKTTATATGCAGTGCAGCAGTATAATGATAGCTTTGCCCATCAATGAACAATCACCTCCTTCCAATGTGTTTATCTTAGTACTTATTACCTGAATATTATCTTTTCTTTCTTCATCTACTCAGATTTTAACAAAACCCAGTCATCATTGAGACATAAATGAGTAAGAGATCAGTGGTGCAAGTATCAACAGGAGGACCCTGTTCTCTCTTTAAGACTTTTCTGTTAMTCTGAATCCAACAGATCAAAGAAAATTGTTGCATGCATTTCAGACATTCAACCCTACAATGCCAGCTACTGTCTGTTCAGCTGAAAAGTGCAAAGCTGGTGGTAGAAGTGGAGAGAGGCTWGCGGTGTCTATGACAAAAAGACAGCTGAGGAAAAAAATCCCAAGCTATCAGATGCCCAATGCACTGCCAGGCAAATCAAAATGCTCAAATTCATAYAGGCTGATACTTCAGGTGCTCTGAGATCAGGGGAATGGCAGGTAGAAGATTCTCCAAAATCTTCTATGCCAGTTACTTGTCATTACAAACACAATTTTGTAGGTGAATTGGAATTACAGGTTCATATATCCAAAYAAAATACAGAAATAACCTTCTACAACCAGATGTAAAGCAATGTGGCTTTATCTTCTTCTTGAGGATAAAATTTTCCAGAGTATATTTGCCCTTGTAACACAAGCTAATAACACAGGCTAACAGCAGGAGATAAGTTTAAGCTCTCRCAGCAAGGTATAGAAAGCAAAAAGGAATCAATATAGAGCTCTATAGGTGGCTGCAGAGTCCCCGTGGATTCTTACTGCTCAACTTCCTATTTCACTCCCACTTTATAGCAATGTAGTAGGAGCTATCATCACCTGAATTGTTGGGATACCCTGTTTTCCAATAGTACTATCTGCCTCTCCCTCTGTTGTAAATGCATKCAGGCCATCCCCTCCAGCAGCTTGCTGCCACCTGAGAAAGGYTTAGCTCACACTCACCCATGTAATTGGAACAGTGTTCATTTTACATCACTAAAGACTGTACATGATTGTCTGTGTAACCACAACCAGCCCAATCACCTGTAAAAGGCCATGACTTGGCTCTACTTGTCCAGCTTGTTTTTGCTGTCAAAAACCTGTAACACATATTTCCAGCTTGAACCATGTAACAAATATCTATGGAAGAATTTGAAAATGCACAAGCTTTTCAAGTCACTGTTTCTTAAACATGGGACAGAATCGATCCCCTATTGTCACCTCTCTTTCATCTTTACAGGGTGCCACTACACAGTGCACAAAAATACTATATTATATTCACAGACAATGCAGCTGTGTAATAATGTTAGCTTTGTCCTTCAGTGCAAAATCATTTTTTGTTGACATGTGTGTCTTAGGACCCATAATACTGAGACATCTGAAAACAGTGATTCATTTTAAAAATTTCATTTGAACATCTGCACTAAACAGAATTTACAAAGAAAGAGACATTATTCTGATCATACAACTTCACTACTTTATGCAACCTACACTGCTTTGTGTTTCCTAYGGCTCAGTCACCCACAAGGGATTATACTAAAGGCTAGTTCTTTTTCTGCAAGTTGCTACACAACTTGCAATTATAATAAATACCTAAATTTCAACGTAAAATTCCTTTTTTTTAAGATTAGATCCATGTTTAAATGTAAAAAAAAAAAATCCAGCCATTAAATAAATGAAAAGGAATTGTTAAAAAAAACAAAGGGCTCAAACCAGAAACCCCAAAGGTATGTGAATGTGCCAGGCTGGAAGTATTAAAACATGCAATGAGCTATGGAGCATTTTTTAAAGCAAAATGCTTTCATGTAATCCTTGAGAACACTACACCTGTGTAGGTGTATGCCCATACAAACACACTGCTATTAAGGCAACCTGCCCTCATCTGCTCTGGTGCAACTCTTTCTGATACCATAATTGAGGTCACRTAATAGAAGGAAATCACACCAGCAGAAATAGATGACTCAGGTTCARATGATTTTGGAAAGCATGGGAGAAATAAGAAGGGTGAACTACAGTGTAAAGACAGAAATCAGTTTTTTATGTGAAAAATGGGATATATATGCTGCATGAGTACTATCCAGTCACTTTGTAACTTTTGAAGGGGGCTGCATTAAAGGCTGAAAGAGAAGATATTTGCAGAGACAGTCACTGATACTAAATGCAGAGTGGAGAAACAAGATCAGGAAATGCAAAAACAATRTAAGAGACAAGCCTTAGAAAATATATATACCAAGCTGATGACAAAATTAACTTGTTACAGTTAGGCTTTAGCATAAAATGGGCAATATAAGGTAAAACCAAATCTTTCTAAGACATTTTTCTAGTCTAATACAAATTAACAAAATCATAGATATGGATTTCATCTATAATAAGCAGTATTAGATGGATGAATAATAAAACCCGTTGTTCTAACAACACACAAGATCTTACAATAAATGTTGCTAACAGTGTMGTTTATCATGAAAAGTAGAACTCAAGGAAAGCTGAATTGAAACAACTAGGTTGTCTATAAACTAAATGTGACTAAATAAATAACTGACAGCATTTCACTCTGATTAGACAGTGTCTGCATAAATTACAGAATTACAATTATGTCAGGAACTACATATAAATGAAGTTGATTGTAATACACCAGGAAGTATATTGTTTATACTACTATTTACTGAGAATCYACATACATAAAAACTTTGCTTACTCTTGTTTTGCTCTCAGCATGCAGTGTATATTAACCTGTCCAATTTCACATAGTAACCAATTGTGACTATTACAATCTATATAATTTATCAGATTTAAAAAAAAAAAAAACCAACTGAATCCAAGCAACACCTTTCCATATGGCCAATTAGTAAAGTCATAAAATGCAGCGAATATATGATGYTGTATTGAACATCTGTGCTGGTTATCCTATGGGAATTTTTAATAAAGGACCAAACAGCATATTGATGTTAATTCTATGTTACCGGGACTTTAAATAAAAAACTAAAATAAATAGCATCCATTAAACTGATCATACTGTTGTAACTCAAATTGTGTTTATTATGCTAATGGAACATGAAATTAAGAAAAAGACCTTTATGCCAGTGGAATTAATTAATGAGCTTTATGAAGGCATTGGGATGTAATTTATTTCTAGATAAGTAAGTCTAATTTGCAGTTCCATGGGTCTCTGCAATGCTGATTGTAATAGTTATTCCTGCAGATGTGCTGCTCACAGCATGTCTTTCCATTAGAACTGAACACCTCATTATATAAACTGTACTAATTAAACATAATACAGTGGTGACTTGTTAAACTGGCCTTTTTAAGTCAGCAGCTGCCTAAGCTAATAATACCATATACAAGATTTATATCATCTACCATATAATACTGATATTAAAATATACTGCCCAAGGGATTGGCAACTAA
This sequence comes from Malurus melanocephalus, assembly GCF_030028575.1. Lineage (NCBI taxonomy): Eukaryota > Metazoa > Chordata > Aves > Passeriformes > Maluridae > Malurus > Malurus melanocephalus. Next base: position 3,228,631 of record NW_026623240.1, on the reverse strand, counting down.
TTTACCAGTATGTAACAGGTACACTTCAGATTCTGCAGTGGAGATTAAAGACTACAAGTCTATAAAAATCAAATGAATTGAAGTCTACTTGGAGTTCTAAATAACTATAAAAGTTTCTTAATAACTTTCTTTCTCTAACAGTCTATTTTTAAAAGCATAATCAGGGAATAACACTTTTCCTATGTTCTTTCTCCATATCTGATGGGACATTTTTCTTATGAGATCTCAACTATTACAACGTTTGAATACAATCAGGTATGTCCATACTGCCTTTGTTTCAGGCAAAACAAAATGGGAAACTGCAAGACAAATACAGCAATTTCTTGAATTTTGTGTGTTTGAATCTGTGACTATCTTGTTTGATTCTGTACACGTCCTTTCCACCAAATTGTAGCTAGATCTCATATTCAAAATATGAGTCAGACCCCATGAAGTCTACTTTGGTCAGAAAACAAGAAAGTCAGAAAACACACTGAGAACAGATTGAAACTCTCATGAGGCAACACATTTGAAAACGACAAAATAATATTTTGGATAAACAATGCCCAATCATGAAAACTTTCCATTTTGTATGCTTCCTGTGGTTTAAGACTTGTTTTCTGTTACTCTCTTCCTCAGAAGCTGAATCCATTGTCACCTTATATTTTAGAGCAGCACTGGTTTTGTTCTTCCCCATTTTGCCAGTCRCTATAGGAAGTGAATACATTTTGCTCACAGATGTATCAGTGGAATGACACAGCTATGCCTTTTCCCTACAGAAGCCTGTGATTCTTTGCTTTTTTCTCAAGTACCCAAAACTGGCTCATTTTCTGCTCTTTCTCTGTGCCATAACTGAACCAACGGAAGAAATGTGAGCAGTCCTGCATATTGCTGCCATCTCCCTCTCTCAGAATGAAGAAAATGAGGTTCAAATTCTTATTTTTTCACATATGCCACTTCAAGCAATACCTTTAAAAACATGTATAAATAAATTCACAGATTTGAGTCCATTGAAAAAGTAAACATAGTYATACAACTTGAAATCCATCACTTTGTTTGGACCCTCTTCAAGTTTTGGACAAAAAGATTCAGAATTAGATCAGATTTGCTGAGTCACTTTCTCTGTCTTACTGAGCAAGTTACAAAAAGACAGAGTTCTTAAATAAAGCAGTGTTTTATCTTTGTTTTCAGTAAGCTGCGACAATCGAACGCCAATCCTCTTTTAAAGTCTGCTGCTCTGATAGCAACCTCTGTCTCTCTCATATACCTTCACACCTGCAGTGTCATACTTCACTTTAAGGTTTCAGGGTAAAGACAGTTGAACAATCATTCCCCTCTTCTTGCCAGAATACCTATATCATTCCAGAATGTAGTGTGAAATACATGAATCACTGCAAATTAAAGTAAAATTACAGTTTGTTCTAAAGTTACAGAYACAGAGTAGAAAGATTGGTTCTGTCTTAAAGGACGTGCATCAAGTAACAAAACTCTGTGTGATTTAACGTTACTAGCAGAACATGAGGAACAGGCTCCCAGACTGAAACAGCTTGTACACAATGAGCATATGCTACTAACAGAAAGGGGAGTGTTGAGATAGAGCTGACAGCACGTTCAGAAGAACCTCAGCATTCCACCATAAAGAATAAAACAGGGAACTTACAGTTAGATGCAAGGCCTGTATAAGAAATGATTTTCCTGTTTYCTATAATCATTCTGTTTAAATTCTGTCTTTACCAAGGCTGCATTTTAATTTCCTGGAAGTTACCATTTGCTTCATGCTTTTAACAGAGTCTTCCAATTATTTAATTCTTGTACTTAATTCTTGCTTGGGATCTTTATTGCAAAATATTTTATTATATCTAATAAGTGTACTAAAATAACTTTCTTCATTTTGAAGAATTCAAATTCAATTCAAAACCAGAGCTCAGGTAATTTTTCCTAAAAGTTCCATTGAAATAGCTTCACTATCTTTCAGTAATCAAATATGAAATGTAACAGAACAGCAACGTAATTTGCTGTGAGGGTAAAATTTAGCAGAATCAATCAACAATAGAAAGAAAATAGGAGCTCGCGAGCACCATGGGTCCATTATAATTATTATTTTTAATTAAGGTATTCCAGATACACATTAATTTTGTTTGCTTACTACTTTCATTGTTTGACTTGCCTTCAAATGGGAACTGTGAACACTTTGAAAAATGGGTTGAAAGACTCTCTTGTCTCACAACAGATTGAGTAGTTACTTCTCCATTTGCTGACAAAATGCATTTTAGAAACATATAACAGCTAAACTCCTCCATGACTCACACAGATGTCCTCTGTCTCCTAAAGCAACCAAAAGCCAAGAAAATATTTTCTCCATACCCCATCAATGAAAGTACAGAAATTTCACCTAGGGTTTAAAGACATCTAATGGATCCTTGAATTCAAAAAGCATTTTCTAAAGTGTTTTATTTTAAAATTAAGAATTTTTTAGTGTCTCCAAAAAGCAAAGTCTTGTCATTGTGCTCCCCAACTACACAAAAAAATTAAACATTTTAAAGACAAACAAAAGCATGATAAAACAAAATACAAAACCCTTTAATGAGATCAATAGCAGGTTTGTGCATTTAATTAAAATTTCAACTATTTTATAGAAGAATTTTACRGTTTCTTACCCTGCCAGGTTCTGGTGAAAAAAAATAATTCTAAATACAACAAGAAGGGTGTAATCACAAGCCTACTGATGTGACTGAGTTTTCAATTTATAGTTTCAGGAAATCAATGAAATTGAGAGAAATATCCTGATAACTTCATGCTTATATGATCTGAGCTTCTAAAACCTTTTTTAAAATTGACTCTCAACTGGTCTGATCTCTCCAGTCCCTAGAAAGACTGACTTGAGAGTTATACTCCCTATTTAACTTCTGACTTTTAYGGTTAAGCAGTTATTCTGGAAGCATAAAAAATACCTCACTGTCTCTTATAGCCAGTTTTCAACCTCCTTGGGAGATGCAGGAGAGCAAACAACTGGGATCGACCAAACAAAGTCTCGCAGAAACATTATTCCCTAGAGGGAACTAAAAATATGCAATAATATGATAATTAGGGAAAAAATTATTCCATATTACAGACCTCACCAAAAGACAGTTATTTTAGCCAATTACTACTGCCATAAAGTCAAAAGAAGCTGTTCGATGAAAGAAAATGTCATGAAATTACTCATATTTTTCCTCTCAAACCAAATGCAGAATGTCTACTGCATTGCCAAAGACTTGATTCACAGATACTCTAAAATTTTACTCTGCTTCCTGAAATTCTACTTAAAATTTTTTAACATACCATCGACTGAAAAATCAGWATGACAGGGTGAACTGGGACAATCACAGGACACATAAACAGGTCTTTCTTCCAAATAACTAAAACAAAGAGAGACCCCCTAATCCACACTCAAGAAAAACAGGAGAARAGTGATAATCAGTAATGCCCTGCACCATCACTTCTTCTTCAACAGGACAATCACATCTTGAAATTCTGAAAAATATTGAAGCTTTTTTCTAATTACTTGGAAGACAAAGAGAATGCATATGCAGGTTACTTTGAATTCTTTTTGCTGCCAGAACTCAGATACTGTAATACTGAGAGGTCACGCAYACACTTTGACAGAACAGAACCGACAGGATTGTTAATTGCCGACAAAGTTACAGCACTAATATCTTTTCAATTATAACAATGTTTTCATGATTTGAGAGGTCAGCCTTCYTTCCCCATGTGCATACCATAAAGAACTAGTGAAATGCTGTAAGTAGAATTCAGACAGTTTTTTCTTCTCCCATCAAGGACAGAAATCTCCACTGACTTCAGTGTAAACAGAATCAGGCCCTTCATGTGGGTATTAAATAAAGCAGACACTTCTGTCTCAATCTTCTCTGAATACATGCTTTTGATGCCACAAAGGAGATAAGACGATCTGATAAAAGTAATAGATGAAAGTATATTATTATCTATACTATCTCTATTATGAGATATAAAATACTCTGTAGTGTCTGTGTGTATTACCATAAGCTACAGTGAAAGCTGACCTGTTTTCCAGAGGACAGATTTTTAAGTGTGATGCTGAAGCAATTTTTGATGACATACTTTTCTACAACATTTCTCATGCCACTGAAGATTAGATATGTCTGCAAAACACAATATAAATACAGCACCAGAATTTTATCTTATCCCTTGGCCACTAGCTATGAAATAAATGTTTCAATATCAGTTTCTATATAAATATGAATCAGTAGGACTTCCCTGGAATTATTTTAAAAGGCAGACATTGTTATTATCATCATGTCACTAACAACAAGAACTACTGTTTTTTAATTGCATGTTCTCTTTCCTCATTCTTGGGATGTTTCAAAACAAATTCCCTCTACAATAAACTTTAAAAGCACTGGCATTCTGAGTTACATTTCTCCAGCTTTGGAAGCAGATTCTGTAGCACCAGGGTGAAAAACAGTAAAAACCCACAGCTGGAAGCACAGCTTCCCCAGTGATGGAATACCCCCATTTKGTCACAAATCTGCAGGGAGAGACAAAAAGGTGGGGTTTGCACAGCAGCTGGCCTTTGTGAAAGACGTGAGCTGTTCTCACTCAAATGGTGCCTCGGGAGACACAGGCTAAGCCAGTACAATCAGGTGACATTGTTTCCAAGACCCAGAACAGCAGTGAATGACAATTTAATACATCAGGAAGCACACTGGAGTAGTACTACAAGACCTTAGCTGGGCATGTGTGATGCACTCTGGAGACTTTAAACTCCGTAAGGAAGGGCTTACACAAGGTGGGAAAGAAAGAAATGCTATTGACTCTACAAACAGGGAATCAAGTCAGAAAGGATTTTGGCAGAAAGCTACTGGATGATTAACATGTGAAGGAATTCCGGGCACAGTGGATCCCACAATAACATTTCTGTTTGCCAAACRCCTCCTGGTCTCCTGCCTGCATCAATTACTGAAATACTCACACCATACTACTCAACAGTGCTCAAAATTATTTTTCTGAAACTGAGGCCATCACAAATTCAACACAAAATCTAAGAGAAAGACAGTTAGTGGAATAAGATGCAAAGATGCCTTTGATTCCTCTTCTCTGCATAATGAGCCAGATTCTCAGCTAACGCATGCCCTCATTTTTCCATTCCTAYCTACTGAGCCCTGATATTCCACACAACCGGTATGCTAAACAGCAGGACTAAGAACAAACCTGTAAACCCAGCCTTAGTACTTTCCAGACCCACACAAGCTCATAATGTGGTGAAAGGTCATAGAACTGCCCACATTTCTACCCTTTGCCCAACAATACCACTACTTCAGCCACTCGTGAGCTGAAGATTTGCTCAGGCCACCAAGCTGTCAAGATTAATGATGGAGTCTTCACAGAAAAAAGTTCAGTTAAATCTAGAAGCACACACACAAATTCTGACCTCCAGTGAGAAAAAAGAATGCATATTTGCACCACTTTTAGCTTTTATTGGTTTCCCACCAAATCTCTTAATACTTCTTCTGACTTATTCCAAATTTTCAACTTTTGAATAACTACATTTGTGGCTCTGCTAATTTTGCTGCTCTGGGAACACAGCAAAATCTGGCTGCCACAACTGTGGCTCTTTTGTGTTCAAAACTGCATCACTTATGTATTTAAAAATACATATGATATTTATAAAGCCTACTCAAAACATTACTAAATTGTCCCATTTTCATGTTTTCATGACAATTTATATGTTTTCCATATGGGCAAGTGCTGACAATATGATACAAGCTTAATGGAACAAACTGTGGTTTTTCTTTATTGTCTTGGCATCAAAAATCTGTGCTTGCATAAAAATAACTCTCTCCACTATTTTCCAGGGTTGACTTTTCATTAATGCAATTTTAAGGGCAGCTCTCTCATTTCACTCAAAAATGTATCAGAAATTTTYGCTTACCCTATCACTACAGCACTATTCTATTTGGGAGCATTACAAATCTATTGAAAAAAGCAGCTGATATCCACAGAGTGCAGAATTATTCAGATGACTTTTCTACAACTTACTGTGAGCTCCACAAAAAATCCAGGCTTCGGAGCAGAGGGAAAGATGCTTCACTCTTTTYATCCACAGGCAGGCAGATACTTCCACACCACCCCTTTACTTGTGTTTTCTCCCTCCAACTTTCCAAAAGCAAGAGAAGCCAATGCTTGCAAGCATTAGGRAAAGCTTGTGTGCTAAAAGGCTAAGGCTGAAAAAGTTGACAGTAAATGAAAAATCTGAAAGACTCCAATATGGCACTATTATTTCTACACTCCAACAGCATACGTACTTCAGCCATCTCCATCCAGTCTCTCCCTCTCTCTACCTCACAACAAAGCTGTCCTTGCCTTTTACTTTTCTTCTCTTCCAACTATTGCAGTCCTAATGTACAGRAAGCTCTCCCCAACCTGAAGCTCCTCAGTAGGCAGTCAGACAAGCCAACCTTCTCTTCGTCTAATCCAGCTCCTACACATGCCTCACAACATGACAGACATGTCAAACGAGCCATCTGCCAGACCACTGACTGCAGTTTCTAGGGCATAAGAGACACAGCTGATGGAGGAGATTGTTGGAGGAWGTCACAAAGACAGGAAACCATAGGTAATATCACAAGTGTCCTGCTGAAAACTGACAGCTTAATGGGTATGATATTGCCGGTTATTTTATGTATCTCAAGTCGAGGCCTTGAATAATTACTGCTGACTATTGAGAAGCTAGAGTAGAAAATAGATTTTGCCAGAGTTAATAACAAAGGCTAATGCTATAAAAGCATGTGGGTAACAGGCCCCACCTCAGTCRCAGTCCAAAACATTTGAGTTTCTAAGAACTGAATGTTGATGRAAGATGCTATGCTGATGGAACAAAACCAAGTTGATTCACCCAGAGACAAAGCAGCTTGTATCATACACAAACCTTCTCTCTGGGATAGGCATCGGGCAATCTGTTCAAGAAGCAGGCTTAYATGACAGCTGACTCAGACAGAGGCCCTGCAGGAGTTTCCTGTAAGCTAACTGGAGATACTCAGCTACCAACYGGGGCTTCTTCCTTCAAGGAGAATGCAGCACTTCCACCAACTGTTCTCTTTKGAGGTGACTCACCTTGGTCACACTGCTGTCCCTAGACACACATATACTTCCGTTTSTAACTCTCATGCCTGACAGGAGAAAATCTGCTGCCCTAGAGCACTAGAACAGTTCATGGATTGCCACTTCCTTTTTTAGCAAGACTTATTTTTTAGCAATTGTGTGGAAAACAAACTTCAGTACAGTTTTACTGCCTTCTGTACACATCGTCCCATGCTCACAGCAAACCAACACTTTGTACTGGTTTGGGCTGAAGTAGTTCTTTTTCTTCATGGTAACTTGTATGGACCTGTGTTTTGGGTTTGGGCTGGAAACAGCATTAATAASTCAGGGATGGTTTAGTTATTGCTGAGCAGGGCTTACACAGCATSGAGGCCTTTTTGGCTTCTCACCACACCCCACCAGTGAATAGACTAGAGGTACACAAGGAGCTGCGATGGGACACAGCYGGGACAGTTGAACCCAAATGATCACAGGAATATTCCACACCGAATGGCATCATGCTCAGCATGTAAATCTGGGGGAAGAAGAAGGAAGAGGGAAATGTTTGGAGCTATGGCTTTTTGTCATCCCAAGTAACCATTTTGCCTGATGGAGACTTCCTTCACTGGAGATGGCTGAATACCTACCTGCCCATGGGAATTGKTGAAAGAATTCCTTGTTTTGCTTTGCTTGTATACACCGCTTTTGCTTTAATTATTAAACTGTCTTTATCTYGACCCATGAGTGTTCTGACTCTTACTTTCCCGATTTTCTCCCCTGTCCTGCCAGTGGGGGAGTGGGCAAGAAGCTGTGTGGGTGTGGGGTTTAGTTGCCAAGTGGGTTAAGCCATGACAAACCCACATGAATAGGAGTGCAGCTTCAGAAGTCTCCATTGTTGACATTCTCCAACTCATTCTATCTTGTTTATCCTGAATCATGTTTTCTTCACCCATTGTCTTAGTTTTCCTTATTTTGTAACATTTCCATTAAAAGAGCTTGTGGCTGTGATCTAAGAAAGTTCAARCAATAATTGCTTTCCTCTTTTTGTTTAGCAGAAATTTTCAGGGTAGGTCTCTCAACAGCATTCATAAGATGAGCTTTAATAGCRAGCAAAACAAGCTTTTGAGGAACAGAATCTAATAATGACTTCTCTTGGTTTACTTCTGGATTGTTTTCATATTAGGCACAGTATACATATATAGTTTAATTAGGACAAATTCTCTGCTTGCTTATGATCTCATCCTTTGCAAAACTACCATGCTAGTAGTGTTGAATGGGCTATAAATCATTCGGATGTTCACGCATAATGTTGAATTTCTCTCACCAATTAAACAGGGCTTTGGAAAAGCTCTGGATCCAAAAGTTCACATGATGAAAATTTTGGCACAGAAGTGAATATTCTCTATTAAGATGCACCACACAGAGTAGCAAGCAATATTCTGCAGTGGTTCATTTGCCATCTAAGCAGAGTCTTGATTAAATACCTGTCTGTTCCTCTTACATGTCAGTAGCTTGTATTTCAGGCAAGCAATTGCTCAATTACAGAGAGAAAGTTTGCAGACAGGAAACTGAGTTTATTCTGTGCATTGTAATAGAATTACTGTATAACAGAATGCATACTGTATAATGTATAGYCTTGAGTTTTAAAACTTAACAAAAATGCTCATTTCAAAGAGCAAGTTGTCATCAGTCTATGGATGATTTCTGCTTTTTCATGTAGCAACAAAACCTACTGAGTTTGATTTGGAGTTTTTACTTTCATTCTTCATGATTTAAGTGGTTTAATACTCATAATCAACAATCAAATAATACATTTTAAAATTGTATTGCAATAATATTAAATGGTATCCAGTGCAGACCATTGACAGTCTCCTAAAGAATTTTGTTCCTGGAGAGATAAACAGGATTTTTTTCTATATAAGGAAATTAAAAGTAGAAGAAATTTGTTCTGGGAAAATAATAATAGATATTTTTGCTGTTTATCCAGGCTGAATTAACAGTGCTAATACTCTCAGGGTAAYCTGACCTATTAGGGTGAATATAATTCCTTGCTTTTCAACAAACCATTTGAAAATTGGTTTTTCCCCACTATTAATCATATATTTAGTCTATCTCAAATCACAAGCTTCAAAWATTCTTTTTCCTTCTGGCACGTCTCTGCATTTCACCCTTAAAACTTGCTTTGCAGTTAAAACATCCATGCCAAAAGGTGCTGTGCCATTTGTACATTTTATTAAAAAAAAAACAAAACAAAACCCACGCAGCATACATATTAATAAAAGACTGAAAATACACATATTTTCAGGAATTATTATAGGTTGTGGTCACATTGCTGTAGTACTGTAGTAGAAATTCAAAAGTTTTTTCAAGTGGACTGAATGGCTTGACCAGCCCTGGTAAAAGAAAATAAGCCAGACGAAAATGTCAGGTTTAAAAAAATTCCTTACAGAAAGACTCCAGGAGTCAAAGTCATGTTTACTGCCAATGATTTGAAATTTAAAGCATTCCCATCTGACTCTACTTTCTTTCAACAGATGTATTTGAGGTGTACAAACACTGCAAGTCTAGACTGTTTTTTACATAAATTTGATTTTTCTACCCTAATTATTGTTGATACTGTACATCATTTAGATGTGATTATGTTATATTTAAGTATTCCTAAATGAACTCAYATTAATCTAGTTACTTAAATTAGAGTTGAAAAATTATTTTAATGTGACATCCTGTTAATTTGTTCCTTTGGTGCTTTAGCTCTGCATCCCTGGGGCAATGCAACCATATCCCATCTAATGCAAGAGTTTCAAAGCTCCAATACAGTACACAAACTCAGGATCACAGGAACTGCCAAGCCTGATCAGAATCACAGGCTATTTAGTATCACCTGCTACGTCCTGCAAGGAAGATGCTCCAGAGAAAGGTGTAAGAAACCCACCAGTAAGCAATAACAAAATATAACTTGCAATGTGGTCATCCAATACAAACAGTGAAAACTGTGATTTTACGTACAGCTACCATAAGGACACAGATAAAAAAATAACAGTAAGTAATCATTTTAAAGAACACAGGGATGTTTCTGTTGTGTAAATTTTCATTCCAGTGACTCTTCATACAGCTGTGRTATTCCAGCATGGGCTACCACTGAAATTATATCTCAGGACACAGCCATGGGCAAGAGAGAAAAAAGCGCATTTATTCTATATAATGCTGTTAAAGAAGTGTTTCCAAGTGCCACACAAATTTTTATTCAGGGGAAATGCCTTTGTTTATACTCACTGAAATAAGTAGTAAAACTAATTTTACTGCCTTCAATTTTACTGTGTCCTTCAGTTCACAGCCACTGTGAACCTAGGACACACCTATGCAGCTTGTGAACCACAGAGGCCAATGATCTCAATCAGCAACAGAATTACATCAAAGGTTTGTGTACAGAAAGAGCCTTCATAATAGCACAGCTACCGATGCCCCAGTTCTCTTACTCCATCTTGAAAATTGTATTTCACTGGGGCTCAAAGKCCTGATTTTTGTTCCCATCTCTAGTCAAGACTTCAATCCACACAAGAACTGAGAAGAGAGACCCTGGTTCCCCCTTGGTAAAAACTTTCTTAATAGCCCTCTTCCACATCTTTCAAGGGTAGGCCCTGCATAAAGGAAGGTACTTACTGAAAAAGGTTTGAAATAAGCTTCCACAAAAAGCACAGATTCTTTTGCAATAAAACCTGCATTGAATTTTACAGAAAAGGRGAAGGTCTCCTTGAAGCACATGAAATCAAGCTTTCTAGCAGTGACAAGACTAACTCCACATAATGGAAATTTGTCTTTCAATATTTTGTCTTGACATAGTAAAAGATTTTCAATTTTTAAATTTTTCAGGAAACTATATTTGGAATGGCACATGGCAGCCTAGAAACTCCAAATCTTTTTAGGTYTACACCTTTTTTTGTATACTTTACAGTTCAGTCCAATTACATTATCATTTCCTTGTCAATATCCTACTTTTTCTCCCACAAAGTCAGAGACAGATATAATATTACATAATATTTTTCACTGCCATAATGGTTCAGTATGTCTTTACCAACAAACTTTTATGTGATTAAATTCTCATTTTTCTTCAGTAAATATTTTATTATTTTAGTCAGCAGTCATATACTATAGATTTTTTTCAAGCAGCAGCAATRCTGCCTTAGGTTCAATTTTGAAATGAGATTTTATTTTGAAGCTAACTTAGTTGCATGCACGGGTATCCTATAAATGGAAGTCACATCTCACAATGTTCTTTAACTGGTTGATAAATCTGACAAATGGTTRAACGATGCAAAAATAGTGGCCAGCCCATGACCAACAAAGAAACAGTTGAAAAAGAACTTCTAGGATGTTTTCTAAAATTTTTGACAATTAAAAATACATCCAGAAAAGAGCTTTGTTCTGTCCTTGACAGTTCATYAAATATAGCAACCCAGATCATCACTCAGGTTTGAAATTTAGATAGTCATACCTGCAATGTAGAATAAGCCTGCAAAGCAGCTGTGACTTACAGAATTGCTCATTAGAAAGTCCYCAGATGCTGGTGGAGCAGCAAATCCATGCTTTGGCCCTGACCATGAGAACAGAACAGAGACCTGTGGTTAGAGACTGCAGCAATCATGAATGCAGTTTTGGCTCATGCACACTGAAAACCTGAAACAGGTAATAGATTTGCCAGATTTTCTGGCATATACAAAGTGTTCAACAGCACAAAATGCAACATTATCTGAAGTGATATAATAATTGTACTTCAGCTGACAGTGTAGGCAAGAGTTGCTTCTTAGAGGATTTTATAAGTGTGACATTTCTTGCCTTTTGAATACTTAACCTTACACTTGCATCATGCATTTACCATCAGGGCTGTCGAAGGAGTGTGCAGAAAAAAAAATGAAGCAGAAAAAAGAAGCACTGAAAACAACACAGTTTAGTAAGAAATTATTAAAGAAAGTGGTAAAATCTTGATTGTAAGAAATGTTTTATTTTGAGATCTCCAGAAAATAAACTCAGAACATGAAATAACTACAGTCCTGTCATAAGCAGGGCATTACTTACACTGTAGGTGTGCAAATACTAACAAACCAGAGCACTTCCATATGGGTAAATGAYAATTTAAGGAAGGTGATCTTGCCCTTCCCTTTCACCTTTCTTGCAGAAACAAATTATTTCTTTTCAATATAGTATTTTACCTTTGGGATCTTACCTCACCCTTCCCTGAGAAGTAGGGAGCTTGAGCTTCCAGCCAGGCTAGATAATCTACTGGGAACTATACYCTTTAGCATAGCCAAAATTGACAAAAATGTCTCTTGTAAAACATTCATTTTTATGCTGTAAAAGGCACATTAATACATGCACAGCATTTCTGAGGATCAGATGCAAAATGCACTTACTAGTTGAAATTGTTTTTGTGGTTCTTTTCCTCTCCAAGAAAATTTGTGCYTTGGCTGAATTTTGCTTATGGAGTCATCCCAATTTCTGCCTGATAGAGATTCAAAAAAGCCAAATCTCCAGGGAAAATGTACACGGCAAAAGAAAGGACATCCTCACCAAGATCAGATTCAGTTGTGAAAGGGAGAAAGTCAGTTTAAGTTTTTTTAAAAAAAGCTGTTTTGACATATGGTCTTCCTTTGTACATAAGACAAGTAACTTTGAGAAACTGTTTCATTGTACCACATATAGGGCCCTGTAGGGTTTTTTTAGATGAAAGGAAAAGATGGCAGTGTGATCTGCACAGGTGTCCACAGGAGTCTAATCAGAGAACACTGGGACTGCAGAAGGCAGACACCAAACTACAGAACCATTACTACAAATGATGACAAATAGATGGAAACAGCTTGGTTTAATGGTCAGACCTTAAAGTGAACTTGTARGATCTATATGCAATAAAAGCCTTTAATGCCTTTGCACTGAAGAAATTGATAAGAGGATCAGTGATATACAAGGGAATATGGAGTACCACAGTGCTATTATAGTGTAGGTATTTCTAACAGGAACACTATCTTAATGACTTCTTTGTAGATGYTTTATAATGTAATCAATTGTTGGAACATGCATGTGTGTGACACYTACAGTGTCATCCCTAAACTCAGGTTCAATCGGACATGGAGGCTGCAAAGACTGATGGAGCTTTGACATCTCTTTCCTCTACAGGGTTTTCAGTGACCCTGAGCACCTTAATGTTTTTATCAATCTGGTCTATGTCTACTGGAATAGAAGGACTGATTTCTACATGAAACAACACAGCTATGTATGAACCGTAACAGCAATTTCCTGTAAAAAACATTTATTTCACCTCTATCTAAAAAAATGCAGTTCTGAAGTATAGAATCACAGATTCATTAAGATTGGAAAAGACCTCTAAGATCATTGTGCCCAACTATTAACCCAGCACCTCCATGTTCACCACTAAACCACATCCCCAAAACACAGGAAGTTAAGACTAACAAACCTTTCTTTATCRTTTCCAAAGCAACTTGGATCCCATGTCCAAATGGATAGTTAATGAAAAACATTCAGAAAATTGAAGCAAATCTTTGGAACATGGGTTTYAAAATTTAATGTCCCATATCTGTAAAAATAAACATCTTGCTTTAATAAATATTTTCAATTGTGTGCCAGTGCAAAGGGTCTGTTAGCAGGCTCTTGACCCTTTACACCACAAAAGCATAACAGAAAACTCTAGGAAAACAGAAACATACCACTGCTGAAAACACAGTGGGAGGTGCTCGCAAGTCCAGTGCAGATTGCAGAAGGTGTCTAAAGGAAATTGTTCAGTTTATTACTTCAGGATGCTTGATCACCTTTGAAAGCCTAGAGCAGGCACCCAAAATTACTCTCCACTCTTGAAAAAAAAGTCTTGCTTTCTGAAATAGCAAAATACAGAGCTYATGGCAGACCTACTACAAGAATAACATAGAGGAAAATAACAAAGATACTAAGGTGTCTAAGCATGGTAGAACACAGAAGGAAAAGGACACACTGCTATTCAAAAGCATTGACTTGTTTTGCCTGTTTCAATGGGGACAGGCACAAAGTCTCTTGAGCTGTTCTGAGGAAAGAAGTGCACTACCCATTATTGACCCAGAATGCAAGAGCTATCTTTGGACATTCAGAGTACAAGAAAACTTGCTATTGCTCCTTCATATGTAGCTTCTGGCAGTGAAGTTAAAATGCAGCCTTTTATACAAGCCATGTTACAAGATAATTTCTCCTAAAAAATAAACTCATAAAAAATGCTCTTAAAAAAATGCCTGATCTATGTTTTCAGCCCACATAGATATTAAACCTAGTTTCCTAGACCCTGAAAAGCTAATTATGCATTCAATTAGAGTTTCTTAATAAAGATTAAAACTCTGAAGTCTATTACAGGCCCATATTTAATTCAACTGCCATTTTATCCATGCCATGAAAGTGTGAGTGGTAACAATGAATATAAATTATAATACATGCCATAGAGTGAATGCTATTTGTCCAAGTACGTTACTATAAAGAATTAAATTTTGCTATCGGTTCCATAATCTAGTTAAAATTGGTATTCTTTATTTGGTCTTTCAATGTAGTCCAATTTCCTACTTTGAAAAACAAATTCTAGGGAATAAAGAAAAGAGATTAATTTATCATTAAGACTCTGCTTAATTGAAGTCAATTCCGAACAAACTTGAATTCAATTTCTACTCATTAAATTGAATGTGCTCTGCGTTTCTCTCTGCATTGCTTTGAGCAAGCAGCTGAGAACAAGGGACTAACATCAAAATTATTAAATTGAGGAGATTTTATTTGGTCTTCACATGCCAGAGCTGCTTTGATGAGGAGCTGTTTTGGCACTGAAAGGAAACGAGAGCAGCTGGAGGAAAAATCAAATGAAACTAAGCCTCGGAAAATTGAAGAAAACGCAAGCTTAATAATATTTAATAATTAAATTTCCACAAACAATAGCGGCAAATGAAGTAATCTGCAAAGTCTGTGAACTCATTTGCATAATTGATGCCGGTCCCCTGTAAATGAATAATGAAGATAATAAAAGATGTTTCTAAAAATGGGCACAATAACAGCAAATTTCATCAAGCCGCGCGCTCTGATTAATCTGCTCTTGCAAATCAGCAGCGAGGGGGGACGCGTGATTACCCGCGCGGCGGCCGGCAGCAGGCGCCAGCCTGGCCCTGGCCCTGCACCTGGCCCTGCCGTGCCCTTCGCCTGCCCCGCTGCTGCCCCTGCCCCGCTCGCCGCCGGCTCCCTGAGGCTCGGCGGCAGCGCCAGCGGCCCCCTTGGGCCGCCACCAGCGGGGCTCCTGCGCCGCTGCGGCACAGCACCGGGGAGCGGCGGGGCCGGGGGCGCTGCAAAGCCGCGGGGCGAAGGGGAGCGCCTGTGGCCCCTTGTCCGCCGGGAGCCCGAGGCTGCACCGCCCGGGCCGGGAGCCGCCCGCTCGCTCTGTGCCGCGCCTGGGCCGGTGCAAAGCTCTGCCTTTCAGGCTTCCCTGAKCAAACCGCGGCGTCCTGTTCAGCGACCTTCCCGCAAGCCCAGGGCCTCACCTAGAAAACGCAATTTCCAGCCGCGCACGTGAGGGGACACGGCCCCGATGTGTCACTGCCTGGTAGGGCCCTTCAAGGCTGGACAAGGTCTAGCTCGGGCCACTGARCGCCCGCAGTTTCAGCACAGCCTTTCAGTCCTGCCAACTCTCCTTTATTCATAAGAATAAGCTTTGCCATGTGTGTAACCATCCAACCTTTACACTGAGGGAGCCCCTCATGAGAGAACACATCGCCCAACACTCCACACATCAGTCTCTGCTCTACGTAGATGAAGAATAAGTGCCACAAGTATGAACTGTTGGCCAGGTTGCTATCTGGCTCAAATGTTGGTAGCCATAAAACACGACTTTCAAACTCACAACTCAGTTTACCCTGACTTAGCTACTCCCATGAGAGTCCAACTCCACAGATTTGACTGGCATTAATTAATGCTTTTCACAAGACTGGAATTTTTCACAGAATTAAAAAACAAAAGAAAAAAATTGAGAAAACAGTTATGCTGCTTCCTGAAGCATAGGCTGAGAGTGGACACTATGCRTTGGAAACAGGAAAGTATTCCAAAAAGCAGTATCATTTTAGAATACAGCCACTATGGTCTTTTAAAGCATATAGAAATAATCATTTAGGAAGATATTATTTCATTGAGATTACTCATCAGAATGAGTAATCCCAATGATAGGCTCAAGCCCCAAACTGTTAATCTGTAGATACAGTTTGCTATTAATTCAGTTGCCTTAAACAAGTGATCTGTCAGAYCACTGCATAATTTCATTGAATGAGAACTTTGCACTTAAATATGTATTATTTAAGTGCTTTATAGCCAAAGTACAAGATACTCTCTATTTTAATTGCACAAATTATTTTACTCAAATTATGGATCCACCTTAACAACTAGAATTTATTTGAAGTAAAGGGTATGTATTTCATTACAGAATAGAAACTTCAATACTAGACACTCCAAGGAGAAGTATTTCATATCAGTCTAGTGAAAAACAAAACAAAAAAAAAATTCTCCTCTTTACAGTCATTTTTAAGCTACAGTTCCATCTGTTAAATTTGGTGAGCCTTCACTCAAAACACCACCTCACTCCCTTAAACATAAAGAAGACTGACTGCCATTTGTGGAAAGTATATCCCCGTCATCTTTCCTTTTGCACGGATACTAAAGTAGGTGTTTAAATATAGTTATTAAATCTATGTACAACACTGCATACACATGAAATACCATTTGATATATCATAATTAATACAAAGATCTCGTGTAAATTGCATTCAGTGCATACAAAAGCAGTTAAACCATTCAAACTAGAATGAGTGCTTTTTTCATAAGCTTGATGGATACCTGCAGATCTGGATGGCAAGAAAGAAAAAGGTTTGATTGTGTTATTAGGCATGTGGGGAATTGTTTCATTAGTGAAATAGGGACAGATCCCACTACAGAGAATACAAATCTACCTTTTGTAGCTAGACAGATAGCTTTTAATTCTATCCTTTTTTATCTTCTTCTAATATTTGAGGAATAGTTCCGTTCCCAGCATAAGTCAGGGCAGCCTTAGAAGTGCTACAAATTCAGCAACTTTGTCACTGAACCTAAGGATCCTCCTTTTTGCTGTATATCAATGAAGCACAACATCCACTGGACATAAGCACAAAACAGACAAGAGTCAAAGGGAGAACTAAGGAACATAAACCAGTTTTGTATGAACCAAGAGTCCTCCCATTAAACCATACAAAACCATGGAACAACCATGGAAGAGGACTGAGGATCCTAGGTCCAAGGGGTTTTTAAATGTAGGAGTCAAAGAAGCCACTTATGAGGGAAACTGCTTTTAAAAAAATATGTATGAATGTAACTTCGGATTTGATTTCTGATAGCCGTGATGTGTTTGGGGTCAAAGCTAGCTATTGTAATGAGTTGGGTTCCATATGAGTTTAAAACAGGCCTTAAGGTCACTCACAACTTGAGTTACATTCAAACTGGTGTCAAAGCAGTAGATGGAAAAGTTCCAGCTGATCATATTTCTATTCTCAACTTGATGAAATTCTGAATCAAGAAAAGGATGTGATGACTGCCAAGATGTGAAATAATGAAAGGGCCACAATGACAAAACCCCAAAAATTGATGTTGTCATTTGCATAATATGTATTGCTATATTCCATGTGGAGATGAAGGAAAGAGACGAACAAGAGTTGCACTTCAAAGGATGTTGCAGGTCAGGTTCAGTAGCARAACTGATTATGCAGTGATTGCCCTGAGTGATATTTATGAAAAGAAGGAAAGAGGCCACAGGCCCTGAAAATCAGCACCAAGTGCTCAGAGCATTCACACAGGATACGGGATAAAGAGAAAGGACTTTCATGTGTATCTCAAATGCCAGATAAAAGTATATTTTCATCTCTGTTCTAAACTACAGACTCTTTAGGAGCTGAGGTTTCCRTTTTTAACATCAACAGTCCTTCTTAGGCCAAAACCATATCCCAAAGATCAGTGGTGATTCTGAAATGGAACTTGAGAATCTTTTGCACAGTCATAAGAATTGATGCTTGAACCTGCATGTCTCTGTGGCTGGCATATCTCCATCCTTTCCACTAGAGTCCAGCCTAGAAATTATTCCAAAAAAATTTAAAAACTGSCATATCCAATAATTTCTCTTCACTGATCAACATTTTCTGATAAAATGTACTCTCAAATAGCTCTACTGTATAATAAGGTTGCAATGTGTAATTAAATGGAAATTAATTGTATTTTCACCAAAAAAAATAGTAATTCCACTGAACAATTAACTATTCTGCTTTGCACAGAATCCAGACATCTAGGTATACCATTTGTCATAATCATAGAAAGATGGGAGAAACAAAATCAAAAGGAAAGGTTTTTAAACATTCATGGTTTGATCCAACAATCATAGAAGGATTTACTAGAACTCTTAACAGCTACATATTTACACTTTGAGATCAGGCTATAACTTGGTATGCAAGGATTCAAACAGAAATGTAATTATTGGGGTTTTAGATCCGTTTTTGGGAAAAGTTTCATTAATTTTTAACTTACACAGTTGTCATAAAAAATTAAGTTTGCTTGAAAATTTTCTTAYGCTTATAGAGCAAACTTTTGATTTTTAAAATATACATTTGCTAGCAGCTAAATCAGAGTACTACATGTTGATTATTCAAATATCATGTACTCCAGAATTTCTGTAGCACAGCCACAGCTGAAGTATTTSCATGTATCTCATTATACTGACAGTACTCAGGATAATTAGCACAGGGGTTTTTTTGTTGGGTTTTTTAAAAAATATTTCTAATTGTTTTAACTAATACRTTTTCCCAATTTTTAAAACCCCAAAACTTAGGGGTTTCATGTATTTTTCAAAAACAAGTGACACCAAAAGATTTGATTCCATGTGAACCTTAAAGCTGGAAGAGCATGAGTGGGAGCCTCTGAACAAAAGGCAGATAACTATTCCAATTTATATGAAAAAAATGGTTAAATGAAATAGTGAATTAAAGGCAAGATTTTCTCCTTTCTGTTTTTCCCCATTGCCAGATAAACCTCTCTTTCAGCCAAGGCCCAAACATRGGATGCAATGTGTGACAAATTCACAATTACTTGTGCAGCCTCAGTATCACAATTCATTATTTTGTGTAAAATGTGTTCAACAGCACAACAGACTAAGTGTCAAAGCGCATGAAACAAAAGTGTAGCAGGGGCTAAATGCAGTGACGTACCTTGGAATGTGGAAAGTTTGAAAACTCACAAAAAGCTTTGACAGTACTCCTTACAATAGGAAGAAATGGAGAAGTTCAGTTACTCACTATGAGTAAGATAGTAGCCACAGATTTTAAGAATCAAAAAGCAGATGCTTGATTAAGTAGTACTTGCAGCTCTCAGATGCTAATATATGTTGATACAAATCTGATTTTATTTGGAAGAATCATATTTTATTTCCTCCCTTTTTTGAGCGCTATCATTGTTACTCTGTTAGAAGTCATTATCAAAACACCTTTGTCTGACAGTAGGACTGGGAATAATTAGATTTAGTCCAGTCCAGTCCAGTCTCATGACTCTGGTGCATTGACTTAAGACCTGACCTTTGTTGACTAATTCTTTGCCTTTCCATCCAAAATATTGTTTTATAAAGTTATTAAATTCTCACCTCATTTGAACAGTAATTCAGAGATACTGAGACTGAGCGATATCYGGATAAACCTATGATTTAAAGAAGCAGGAACAGTTTTTATTAATGGGGGAGTTTTTCCTTCCTTTCTCCCTCTCCTCTGCTTTCCCATTCTTAGAATGCCTACGAATCCCATGTTTTGTTCCACCAGACTTTCCAGTATTCCATCTACCTAGAGTCTACCCAGAGAGCATCCTGAAATACACATCTTCAGCATGTCCTGTTATTGTCCCACAGTGTTCCAGAAGGACTGACAAAATTTAGCAATTCTTGCAGGAAATTGTTCCGTTTTAAGTTTCATTTGATCTTAACTGACCGTTTTCAGGCAGAAACAAAATTGCATTGCTCTTAGTACAGATTGGATGAGCTCTCATTGCAATGGGAGGAAAGGATTAAGGCTCATTCTTCCTTCACCCCTGATTTCTACTGTTCCTAAGTGGAGTTTTTGGGCTTTAATCTGCAGAGCCTCCCAGTAAATCTGCCCAATGTCTTCATAGGCTGTGTCAATCTGGGAAGCCGTGTTAGACTTTTTTTACTCTATCATTCAGCTGCCATGTTTCCCTCTATAGTCATAATTAACCTGGCAATGTACTTGTTATGAAACAGGGTTTCTGAGATCATTCCAGCTGTTTGTTTTAATTGCATCTTGAAATTGTGTGTGGCAATCTTCCATGCTAACTGGCCCTAAAGACTGTAAACTTCAGCTAAGTGTTCTGCTTTATCTCAAAAGAAAAACCAAAAAAACCAAACAATTAGAAATTGGCCAGCTAACTAGCCCTCTATCATACTTCTGGGTTGGATTTCTTCCTGTGGGAGATTTCTCTTTAAACCTTACATCATTACATTGCCTAACTTGAGTTTAGTGGCAATATTCATATTTTAAATGTTCCTTTTTATTTGCTAGCCTGTAGCTGTTCCTAGATCAGTAATGGAGAAGACAGATGAAAAGGTGTCACATAAACTTCTGACCTGGCTTAAAGACTGATGAAAGTATTACTGGAGACTGTACTTTTTCTATCAGTTCTAGTAACTAGGGCTCATACTGTCACATTTTAGTCATAGCTGGTGACATTTGGTTATGCAATGTGCTTTATTCTTTGATTTAAGGAGATTTATTGTCACTCTGYACTAACTTCCATATAACAGCAAGGAGCAATGGACAATAAAACTAATCTTATTAGAAAGCTGTTGTTGAAGGGTTATATTGCTRAAAAGTTAAATTCACTATTTAATTTCACAAACAGCATTATAAAGAATGAAGAAAATCCAAGGGGGAAATCTTCATCCAAAAATAGTGGCRCCACTAAAAAACATTCTGGGGCAGTTTTCTCTGGCTTGCTCAGCATCATCAAACCATTAATTCTAGGTGATACTTTCAATGACACTCCCYCAGAGGAACAATATTAGGCATTCACTTGTATGATCTTCACCTTGTATGAAGAGAATGAATAAAAAATGAAGTTCTTCACTGTGAACTATTCCCGACTAGCTATTTTCATTTAAAAAAATGTTTATTTTTCTTTGACAGTCTGAAGGTTAAATTAACTCTGAGCTTTCTATTCTACTGTGAAGCTAGTAGGAAGACTCAGAGCATACTGCTGCCTCTTAAGCTAGTAAAGGAAGCAATTAAATATATGTTAATACTATATGTTAATACTATAATACAAATGTTAATACTATAACACTATTAAATGTCTAAGCCATAGACTCATCAAAAACTTTCTGACCAGTAATACTTTATTATGTCAAGAGCATACAGGATCTTAATTACTGATATGGAGCCTTGGGAAATAAAAATGAATTAAGACACTGCTTCAAAATAAACATTCTCAGGGATGCATTTTGAATGTCATGCAATGTTTCCTATACATTCCACAACATGTGGCTATGTAACTCCAGCAGGGATACTGTTCCTGAGCCAGATACAGAAAGGATTTGGGTTCTTGTACACATTTAAGGATTTGATCCCAATTTACTGCCATTGCCTAAACAAGAATGCTTTGACCACCCTGATTATATTGCCATGCATATGTCTTTGCTCTCCTTAATAAAACACTGTAAGCAGAATTTGGGACATACTCTGCATCACAAATTTTGTAATTGTCTTCTCCCTATCATCAGTGAATCTTAACTGAATTCACAGCGATGTAGAGTTTTCTAAACAGTGAGGATTTTTTTGGAAAGGCTAAAATTACCAGTCTTTTAGCTGAGGTTACCAGAATCTATGTGGAGAATAGCACGCCACTGCAGTCATGTCACAAAATACACATACTCCACTGSGCAGCTACACTCAGAGAGTCATACCAGCTTTTCCTAGAATAAGTTTCTAAAGCAGACCAGTAGTGGARATATTTGCTACTAGCTCATAGAGAAATGAGTTCAGAGCCTTTTGAAATATTTGTCCCGTGCTCTAGCTGATATACTGCGGCCCTATTTATTATACTATTTATGCCTTATTGTTCAAAATGTACTTGCCTATTATGAAGGGCTGCTACATTGCTAACTGAATGAAAATCTTAAATACAGAGTCCTATCAACTCTTTGTAGAATGTCTTTTAAAAGTATATCTGCAGTTGGATATTCAGACTGACTAGTTGTCTTAATTTATGTAAATACAGCCTATAGCAAAAAGCTTTGTATATTTGTTTCCCTATGGTATTAGCATTCAAAAAATAGGACATTCTTTCAAGGACATTTTATAAAGGCAGAACTATAATTTATATAGCAAATTAAAGCTCAGACAAAATGTGTGCACTGAGCTACAGATTAACATATTTAATTTCACTATTACCTGCAAACCTATTTTTTTCCRTGCACTGCTCTAATTAGCCATATAAAATCAAGTCAGTATATTGTAAGCAATTATTTTAGTGGGAGTAGAAAGAGAATCTGAATTAAATATATGGTAAGAGATAATATCTTATGGAAATTAATATACTCATTTGTGTCAAGAAAAATGTGTTCTAGCTAAATTTTATAAGATAGTTTGGAGTTCAAACATATGACTCATGTAGAAGTTGTAGTTTTTATAGTTCCTAAGATGTTAGACTGCAGATCTGCTTTTAAGTTCCTTATTAATGTGCCAGTGCTCATTCTTTGATATCTACAGATTGTCAGTAACTACTGCCATTTCATATTGTGAAATTTTTCCTATTATGAATATTCACTCCCCCTACAGTCAAATGTGTAAACTGTTAGTAACTCTGTATGTTAAAAGAAGAGCTTTTCCCATCATTCAAATGTATAAATTATACCTGGCTCTTCGTATTTTTTTCATTTTTACTTTTAAAACTATTTACTTGAGAGAATTAAATGATGGTGAAAATCAAAATGCAACCTTTTTTCACTGAAATCAAGAAGCAATCCTATAAAGAGTATTTTTTTCTTTCTCATTTTACTCTCAAATGTATGAAAGCTAAATATGAAAAGTCTGTTTGAGGAATAAGAAAACAAAAAGTGATCCATGTGATAATGAACTTCAGCTGTTTCCTCCTAACAGTTTCCAATTGTGATGATATTCAGAGAGCACAAACCATTTTCTAGCAGTAAGAGCATTTAGCTGATCAAGTTGCTGCAATTCGGAATTTTACACTCAATTTCAATTGTGGAGTCTGCAATATATGCCACAGTTAAGTTCCTTTTAAAAGAAGGATATCAGACTCAGACAGTTTCTCTTACTTCTTGCTCATGCTTTCAGAATATCCAGAAAAACACAATACTAACTACATGAAAGCCTGATGACTGCAGAACTATCTTTTGGCCTTAAAGCAACTCTTCCCCATTTCTTGGCATAGAAGTTGCTGTCTGACATAGCTGYCTTATACCTCTATTCTGCCCTGGGAGATAACATGGAATCTTATTGCTTGGTAGGGCCTCCCTAAAAAAGCAAGCAGAAAATAAAATCTTTTTAAAAAGGTACAAAAAATTGAATTATGTTTTTGCCTTCTTGCCTCCAGCATCATACAAGAATAGCTAATGCACAAGAAACTTCCTGGATCTAGAAGTGTGAAGAAAAGTTTTCCCGTCTCATGAAAATTCAGCGCTTCCAGATGCTTTACTGCTTCCTATCTGAATAAAACAGTGAACTCTRCAAAGATACAGTGCACACAGACATGTTCTAGTTTTCCCTTAGCATGCTCTCACATCCCAGCTGAGCATCCTGGCCACTTGAAGTCTGAGATAAGTTGTTCTCCAATTTCCCAGTGTAGCCTTTTTATCTTCTATGAACAGAAAATCTTCATTTGAAGACCCGTACCTGGACAGAACATCAGCTACTGACCAGCCTTAAGCAGCTGTATTACATATGTATAAATAACCTCATACATACACACACATATCCATTCCATGAAACAGCTGGCTTTGGACAAATCATCATCTCTAGTGTTTTGTTTTACAAATCCTAAATAGTTSCCCCAGCTATAGGAGGAATAATTCCCAATCTTCTATATTTAAGTCTATGAGTAAAAGAAGTGTGTATGAAATATTTTTATTTAAAACTTTCCTTAACATTGTAGGACAAATTGGCAACATGGCCTCAACTCAATCTGTAAAAATAGGTGGAACAACTTCAAATGTGACAGCTAAACTTGCACTCAACATAAAGTGCAGTAGGAGTGACAGAAAAAGTGACAGACAAATTAAAGAGCTACCTCTGTTTTAGCAATTTTTTTGTGACAGCATTTTAAAAGTTTRCTGGGCAATTACTCTAAAATGACAGTGTACTGCTGAGCAGGTAGTACACTGAGTACATAAAAGAACTTGTCAATAGCTATTTTAACAGGCACTTTTAAACTCACAGAAGCTTTAGTATACATCATTACATCATTAAAATATTAATTTATATTACCTTTTACAGATATAAAATCGTTGCTGCACCYGTTTTGCTAAATAATTCTGACATTTATGCTTTTGCATAAATGTTACATACGTCGGGGATTGTTCATTTCCTAGTTACTAGTCTGTGGATTTAATCAACATGTTTGTAGTATGAGAACAAAGGRACTAAGGACCCAAACATGGCAAACTTTTGGGTCAGTGATGCAGTTTTGCATTTAATTTTTCTTCCTCAGTTTCCTCAGCTATCTAAGTTCACCCTTTTGGTGGGCTGTAAAGAAATTATTGCTGCRTAGCGTTTTAAATTTATGTTCATTTTATTGTAGCAGAAATTATGTCAAGTGTGAGTTGTGATTTTCTTTCACAAGAAAATAGTTTGCTTACAAAGCAACAGAAAATACTCAGGTAATACTACTGAAGAAATATTTTGCATATGTTTTATATTATGTATCTTCTGTGTGCTTTTTCTAAATATATTTGCTCAATATTAATAACTGACCACTTTGGAACATAGCCTTGCTTTAGCAGTTTAAAGATTCTCTGTATATTTTAATAATAATGGAATCAGTTTAATTTTTCTCACATATATCMGAGGTTTTCCAATCACTTCAAAGAAGTACTGTCCTAATCTTCCCAGATAAAGTGACTAGTTACATTTTTCATCACATTACTCTGGCTGATTAGGTGTTAGAAGAAGATGAYCCAAACTTAGTTTACATCAGAATTATTCAAATGATTCAAATGCCATTAGTAAAAAATATTAATCCTGGATAAACTCTGCTCATAGAAGGTCRATGAACAGATAAATAGGGTTTTTCACTTCATGGTACAAGTTTGAAGCTATTCTATTTTAATATTGTCCAGAAATWATCAGGTGTAAGCTGGCCTAAGTTCCTAGTAAGAAATCAGTCCTAAAACAGATGCAGCTATAYAATATTACAGTATTTTGTTATATACTGAAAAGACTTATGAGCCATCCAGGACCCCGTTCTATCTCATGAATACTTCTAATGTTAGTGAGCAAATGTGGGGAAAAGGTAAATGCTATCTGAGAGGACTTCCTACCARCCACCCCAAATATGTCACATTATGCTCTTTACCCAGTCCTTCATATGGATCTGTGCTTGGAGTCACCTCATGGCTCAGGTTTGCATGCTTGACTTTGCTTTCTGCTGCTACAGAACAAAGCCAGTGTGATGGCCTAGTACAAGTCACATGAATYTTCAGAAATTCTTAAATATTTCTAGTTTTAAAAAGCAATATATTTGGATAGTACTGATGGAAGTAAAGCCAGTTCATTGTTTTCTGAAATTAAAGCGCTTTTCAAAGCAACATAATACAAACCAGTCGCTGTAATTAAAGATAGGCTATAGCTGGAACAAGCAYGTGTCTCCCAATAGTACATGCCCAAACCCAGACTCAGATCAGTTTCTTCATTCAGTCAGAAAATACGTGGGGAAGATGTTTCCAGTCCTATAGGTGAAGTGCTCACTGGAACTCTGSTGCATTGGCTCCAATGTGCCTAAAGCCCTGTAATTATCCATCTCAATCCCTGCCCTCTACTTGTTTATGGACATTGCACTGCTGAAAAGTAGCTCACAAGTTCTCATCATTCACAAAATATATGAAATTTTGCACCTTAAGATTCTCTTTCACCTGAAAACCCAGTTTTATTCAGATACTGCAATATCTGGATTCATGGCAGCAAGTGAAGCACTACAAAACAATACAATACTTAGAAGCCCAGGTCTTCATTAAGTCCTCCAAGCCAATATGCAGGAGTTATGGTATTATGTTAAAACAGTAACATTATTCTTAAAATATTTATTAAAAACTGACTTCAAAATTCTGTAAGTTTGAGCTACATAATGTCACTACGTTTTGACCAGCACAATTCAAACACAGTTCTAAACATCCAGTCAACAGCTCTAGCTTTCCCCTATTCAAGTACTGAAAGTCATCCTCATAGATTGAGTAAGAAAATGACCAAAACTCACAACACAGCGAAGAAAAACCATGTTATACAGTACTTTTTAAAATGATAGAATGGTTATAAAATAATAGAATGGTTATAAAATAATTCAGTGATGCACATCACTACACATCAAGTGTGTATTTTGAACGTTTGTACCATCTCCTCAATCACACTCATAAAAAGGAAAATAATACAAAAGCAGTACAGTATTTAGATAATATTGACATTAAACTATGTATCAGCTACTCCATGTGTTATGAAGAAAACTTAAATCTACATCACTAAGGAAATTCAGCAGTAAGAAAACAGTTTTCCTCTGATAAGTGTTGCAAAATTTGCAATACACATTTCTCTCACTGAATTAACTTCTCCCTAGTTAAAACAGTACAACTGGAGTGTCAAAGAATAGCTTTAGTAACACAAGAATCCAAACTCCATTCAGGCTTAACTGCCATCAAAATAAATGGGAATCTCTCCAACAGCTCTGTTTCTGAAATGCATACCCATGTGCTTATTCAAGTCCMCAGGCCCACATGCTTAAAATTAATCCCACATAAATTTGTGGGTCCAAAGCCTGAAAAGGGAGTACAAAATTGAGCCTTACAGGAACAATGGCTCAGAGATTCCAAAAGGAATCGCTTACAAAAACTTACATTAATACTGCAATGCTTAACTGTTGTAGTCTCCTTGGAAATATGTCTTCATTTGCTCCAGCTATTTCCTGAGCAGTTCAAACCTTCTGTGTGCCAGGAAMAAAGGAGAAAAGATAACCTCACTGCCTTAACTACCTCCAGGATTCATGCACTATATGAATATTTTTGATTCCGATCAAGTCCTACACTTTATCAAATGGCATAAAWACCTAATATGATAATGCTAGACTTGTATTCATTAGTGCTTTAGTCAACAGGGACAGATTTGTAACAGCAAGACACTGTCAMTTCCGAGGGAAAAAATCATTTTGTGACAGGTAAATTATTGCTACATCTCATTAGGAATGTTATGTTCCTGTGCTACAACATACCAGTTGCAAAGTGATAATCATCATAATAGCATCAAGATGTTGCTATATATAATCTGGAAATCAGCCTTGGGCCTGCACACAAATTTCACTGCAATTATCAATACTTTTCAATTGATTTGTGCTATCTTTTCTCCCATAAATCAGTGATGCACACCAATGCTGGAGAACCAAAGCATTCCTTTAGATGGGAAACTCTTCAAGATCCCAAGTTTATAAATGCCAGCTGTTTCTCTAGTTCACAATGAGCTGTATCAGAATCATCTCACTCAGCAAGGAAGCCTTAGAAATGTCTCTGCCCAATGCTAGGGAGCACCGATAGTTCCATCTGACCTGAAGTGATCCTGAACATCACCTGAGAGTTCTTTTGATCTCACAAGCAATTCTCTGTCCACGAGCTCTACTGACTGTACCAATCTTGTATGGGATTGGTTGCAACCATACYGACAACAACAGAAACTTGAGACCTTAGATTTAGATCACAAATACCGGCAACATTTCCTCCTGTTACACAGCTAAAAAAAGCCACAAGTAATATAAATACTTCTAGTATCAGGCATTTTAAATGCAACTAAAATTTCCTGTGAAAAGGAAGTCAGTTCTTTCACCTTGATTTATGGCACTGACAAAGGAACCTCTCCTGATTTACGTAAGAGCATGTGAATAAAAAATTGCTATTACATATATCAAAATGTTACCAGATAAATTTTTTAGAATTGGAGATTACACAACAAATTTTTTAATGAAACTAAAAACAGACAAGTGAATTTAAGCCTTTAATTCATTAAGAACTAAACTTTCAAGGCTGAAGGACATATGTCACTTCTGGGGGATTCCTAACAAATCTAAATTTTTCACCATGACAGCAAATGCGACAAGAGTAATAATACATGGTATTATATACTGCTACACAAATTGGACAAATTACATCTGCTGCTGGATAGATGTGGAAAGAGTCTGCATTAGAAAACTTCCTGCTGGGTCACAAACATACATCAGTAATGGTTTGTTTTCAGCACAAGAAAAATTGCCATTGTCATATTCCAAAGTGAGTATAAATTGTTTTGTTATAAACTCCCTGTTGGTCCCTGTTTAACTGAGAAATCATTCAATCTAAATTTATTTTTTCTCTGCATGGCAATGCCATGTGTTGGTATTGCCAAATTTTGCTTCAATAAGGCAAATATTTCTTTAAAAAACAGACTGCACTTTTGATCTTAAGCAATCTTGCCATACATTAACTCTTTGTTCACCCTCATTTACTTTGATTTGTAATCCAAGGCTCTCAATTTCATAAAGACAAGGCTGCATTGTTACTGATTCACAAGGCAATCAGTCTCTACAAACTTCCATCATGCTTGACAATTAGATATGTATGCATATGAATATATGCATTTTGAAAACATAGAACATGATTAAAAACTATTCCCTATTTACATGACTTCCCATAACTTCAATAGAAAGAAATCCTAGTCCAGACTGGCAATGATAGATACAGATATACCTGTTCCAGTTATCCTCCATTCACTTCATTTTCATTTGATTTGCAAGAGAACTGACCTGCTTWAATAATGCCACTCAAATGCACACAGTATGTACCTTTTTAATTCTCCTTTTTATATTTTAYTCTTCCATCTTCAGCAGCTGATGGCAACAGGGTAAGTGTCAAACACTCAAAAAGAACAGTGAAGCAACCACTCAGCCATCACTTAGGCTCCAATTAGCATGAGAAGGTGTTAGTGTTGGCTCCAAGAGCCCCAGCAAGGAGCTCCTTTCTGGAGGATGAAATTTTTCACACTTAGTCCCATGAAATGTCAAGCTGAAGCAAAACAAATCCACCACACTTAATGTCGCAAACACCTCTATTATACTACTAAGAGCACACCTGAGGAAATAGAATAAATCTGGGTCCCCAGTAAATAATTATTTGCTAAAGATTAAAAGTATTATACTTGGATTTATATGCATTGGAAAGACTATGTTTGATTTTCGTAGGGACACATCTGCCCACATTCAAAAGGAGATACAATTGTTTAAAACAAAACATTTCCTTTCATTTTCTTTAATTGGCAATTACAAACAAACAAGGCATCAGACAACCCTTCCTACCCACTAATTTAACCTCTGGGGATTAGGGATATATTTTGTATTTTACCATTCTTTACTGAAAACCTGGAGCAATTTCTATATTTTCTTTACAAAAGGAGGTTAAAAAACATTATGTTACCAGAAAAAGTGATGATCCAATCTTTCCTTTATCCAGCTTCTCAATGTTCTCACTGGCAAAAGTAGCAGCCAGCTTAGTGGGACTTACATAGGCAAGCCAAGTCAGGTGATAGGTGCTGTCTCAGAAGAAAGCAGAAGGCCATATTGCTTCTCTAATTATGCTAATGAAGGGCATTCTTAAAGCACATAATTCATTCCTCTTTTATRGGGTTTCCCAGAAGAGGATATCTAAGGAAGGGCATAGCAAAGGGGTGACTCTTCCCTTCTGTTTTGTACTTTTTTCYAAAGAAACTATTATTTACTGGATGGAAAAATCAACCAGTCCTTTCAAATCTCTTTTTATAATGTGATTTTTCCAGTTCTTCTGCACAAGTTTATGTTTTATTTTGGGGTGGGTTTTTTTGCATATCTAGAGAAAGTAGAAGCCACAAGTGGTGAAAAATGGCAGTTTACATCCAGTGACTGGGAGATCTTCCAAATTAAGGGAGTTTCTGGATTATAMTTCTGCAGTATGCAGAAATTTAAGCATTTATCTGGAAAGTGGATGTTAGAATATGGCTTTGACTCAGCTTAAACTGAATAAGGGTTATTTCCTATGAGAGGAAGGAGAAGCTGAGTTTGCTACTGCCCTTCTCCTGCCACAGTGCTGTTTTTCCATTCGAAAGCATGTGATAGAGAAGCTGAAGAGTTCCTGGAGCAGACTGCCATTCCCTCGTGGCACCTGGTAGGTCCCAGCTAGTCCAGCTGTGGCTGATTTAAGAAGTCACAGGTGCAGCAATAACTTAGCAGCAGGAACTAAGTCATTGTGGTTATTCTTTTGGATATAGAACTGCAGCTACAGATTGAGATCTGTCTCAGGTATGAACTTACATCAGACCTGGTAGGACAGTTAAAGTAAATCTTCAGCAGGAACCTCAGAATTTAGAGACTTCTGAAGAGAAAATTTTGAGTTTTGGACATATGAGGTATACTGTGTTATTGTGGAGATCCCCAGCCTAAAATGAGAAAAAAATTATAAATATCTGTAATGAAAAGCRGTGACTTTGGCTCCTACTGGCTTTCTTTCCTGTTAGGAAAAGCAGTTTGTGAAATATCATTAGATAGTTTTTTGTAGCTATGTGATATCTGTTTATTAAAACACACTGATGTAACTAGGAAGCAAAACATTACATTTGCTAATAACACTATTGCTACAGAAAAGCAAATATCATCACAGGTGTTATCTTCACAAGAGTGTGTTCCAGAGAGAYTTACATCAGGCCAAGAAATAAACCATGGGTTTTCTGTTAAACAAAYATTAATCTCGTGGTATTCAAGCATAACTTTAACCTTTCTTTGGACAGGTATCTAACAATGAAAAAAGAAATTATTCAATAATTTCTTTAAATATAAGAGCCTTAGAGGAAAAAAAAAAGAAATTTATTAACCAAGTCAAGAGCAATAACTATGCACACAAGAAATGCACCCAAAATGTGGTATGTTTAGTGGTAGGACCTCACCTATCCCAAAGCTACCCAAACCCAAAAATCTCTGAATGAAGTACAAGTGTATAATTCAGATGGGAAATAGAAGAAAGCATTCACCTTGTGAGAAAAACAGTGAGACTCCATTAAAGGAGGTATTAGAGATGGAGAACGCAAGCTAGGAAACCACTACAGATGAAAAGGGGAAAAAAAGCAGCCCTGCACATTTGATTTCTGTAAGCTTTTGAAAAGGCTGCAGTTGAGAAAAACAAAGCAGAAGAAATCAAAACAAAGCTTGCTTTCTGACATTTCCCTGCCAYGACTAAAAAAATACAGATGGGGGAAAAAAAGCATTATCTGAGGATGATGTGAACACACTAATTGGCAGGCTGGAGAGTGAGTAACTGAAGGGACTTACAAGGTGAACAACATTGTGAGTGCTGGGAGAAATTACTCGTATGTTAATCATTCAAAATCTGGGAAAGAATTAGAATGCCTACCCACTCCTCAATCATCATAATTTCTGGGGTTTATTGTGGTGGTCATATTATTCAAATTAAAAACACAAACAAGTTAGAAAGTATTTTGTTTCACAATACATTTCATTGCTATCATTATTCTACTAACATGAAGTGCTAAACAGAACTCCTTTTATACCTGAATCTCTTGTTCTATTTCAAAATTCAGATAGTCAATCAATTTATTTCTATCTGCACACTTTAAGAAACATGCTTTGAATGAAAAATATCCTTTTTAAGGYTGCCTTTCTCCCGTTTCCAATTTTGATAATTGTAGCTCTTTGTTACAGCACAGCTGTARTGTGCTACAAACATGGGGGTGGGGAGGGCTTTGGAAAGGGCATCTGGTTCAAGGTTAAACTGAGATAAAGCCATAACTTGCTTTAGACTTATCTATGTCTCATCTCAGCAGTGCGATATGACCCTCTCTTCTTGCTGAGCTGCACTATCTGATCCTGATACTGTGTATCAGCTGACAGACTTCTTGAGCTTTATTCTTGCCACTGTGATTTCAAAAGATGGCTACAATGAACTATGGACAAGTATTTAGAAGACTGAAGGRAATTTGGGAATAAGTTTTACGGTAATCTGTTTCACAACCATTAGTCAGCTAAACCTGCATCTTGTAATAAAATATTTACAATTATTGTCAGTGAAATTAAAGTTGCATTAATTTCCTTTAGGTTCATTCCTAACTGTCTTGCTATTTTTATGTTAATCCAGACTATTTTAAAAAGAACCAGCTGTTTGAAGTGCCCAATGAATCACTTTCAAAAGTAACTAATTAGAGAAACAACAGGAGCATAAGTTAAATTAGGAATMATCTGCAACAGAGGATGTCTTTATTTTAGGGAGCCAAACACTGTCTTAAGCACAAGAAATGGCTAGAAAATGCAGAGCACATTTTAAGACGATTTCAGCTGAATTCTGGAATGACTAGGTAGTGATATTACCCAAGCCACTAAGCTTCAAGAGGCTTTCAAAGGTTTCGGCTTTGGCCCACTTTAGTGCAAAAGCCATTATGTTGATTCTAGAACACTTYTGTCTTCCTGCATTACAGAAGCAGCTAACAGAGCTCTACCATTAAAGACTGATCAGAGCTTTAAGCTTCAGCTGGAGGGAGTCCAGAGAAGCTCATATCTGGGTTTATGCTTCAGTGACCACTGAGTCTCARTGAAGAAAGTTAATAGTTTGGATTTTGATCCTTTTCTGCTCTTGTGCCATAACCATTAAAAGTAATAGTTGTCTTCTGTCTCCCACAAACCATTCTAAAATGTCTTCTTAAAAGAACATRTGTTTATTTACAAGAACAGCTCCAAATAATTTAAATTTTGTGTTCAGAACAATGGACACTGCATTTACAGGCAGATTCCACTCACGCTGCTTCTGCAGGACCCATACCTGACATGCTTTGTCAGAGTTTCTGATTTATAAATCTTAAATTTGTAGCAGACAACCATGGACCCAGAAACACCATAATGTGTAATAATATTTGCTTCTGATTTGTTTTATTAAATTCCTTTTATTAAGCCTTATTAAAGAACAACTGGACATTCGTTACAAATGTAATGCAATATGCAAAATCTATAGGTTTTGTTATTCCACTACTTTTTTGATGGCAAAAACAAATTTTCCTAAAACAAGACAGAAAATTATTTATGGACAATCTCCTGCTCTGTTTTTCATCCAGCACCTAAATATTCAAGGCAAACCAAAGCTTAACTCCATACATTATGAAAACTACAATTTAAAATTTATTTATGTTTAAAATGACCWATAAAAATTTTTTTCTAAACATCAGTTGAGGTATCAGTTACTTAAATATATTCATCACATTTAGCAGAATCCTATCATCTGTCCTCTTCCTATTTAATTAAGAATTACTTCACCCAGCCACAGGAGAATGAGAAGAGCTTTCTTTTGAGTTATTCAGAAAGTGGTAAAATAACACATGCAGATACAGCAGCTGACAACATAAGCAGGGTCAGTATTAGGACAAACTGGCCAAAAAGAGCAGCTTTTGGCATAATTTTAATCAGTCCTTGGGTACATGAAATGTCATGGAGTTTCATATGAAATGAAATTATCCCTTTCTCTTAGCTTATTTCTGTTCCAGCTAATCCTCTAACTCTTTATTAAACATTATCTTTACCATCTGCTCTGGGTGAATGTTCAACACCTTGCAGAAGAACTCTGGGCTGATTGGTTTTTATGGGCAACATGATCTGAGTTTTATGCACATACTTAGGATTATGTCAAGGACAAAGAGGATGAATAATCCATTAACTATAATAAGCAAGAATCCATATCAGTGCAGCTAGAACATGTGTTATGTTTCACAAGCAAAAGATGAATTAGAGATATGTGGATCATAAAATACCCATAACCCACGACCCTCGCTGTACCAGGACATCATTTCTATACATACACACTCCACTAAACAGCATTTCTGAAAGTGATGTTTCATTCTTGATGAATCAGACTGTGTAGTGCTGAAACGGTATTTCCAGGCCTACCACATGCAAAGAAATAGCTCTGCTGAATTGGGCATTTCCTCTAAGGAACAGATGGTAGCAAAGTAACTGCCCCATGCATAGGTGTTTCAACCACATCTATATGGTCAATAAGACAACATTACTCTATTTTCTTCTTTTTTATAAGCCTCTAAAGTAAATCATTAAGGAACTGCTACTGTTTAAAGTCACAATCTAAAAATTTACATTTAAAAAATTGTCTAAAGTTAATCAACAATTAGATTCAGTTATTGCTTCCACTCTTTGATTACCAAACACTAAAATAACACTATCACAATTATAATATTTAGTATGATGTGTATCAGCCCTCCAAGACCACACTTGCCACAAAACACATAATCATTGGAGTCTGGTTCCCTGCTTGCAAAATTTCCTGTTATTACTCACCTCTTTCACCTTTTCACATATTTTGCAATAATTTGTCTTCCTTTGGCTAACCTTTCAGACCTAAGTATTTACTTTCTCTTCCACTATAATGTTTTATGATCCCCAAATGAATTATTATGATGGCATTTGATAATAGTATATTAACAACAGAAAATATCTGGATGATAAGTCTTTACTCATCTTGCAGAATGATCCTCTAAGGTATTATGACAGACTACTCTTCTAAACATTTTCAGCAACTTGTGGAGAATTATTTGACTCACCATGAGCAGTATACTTCACTGCTGTATTCTATTCATGAAAGGAAGGATCAAGGTTTTCAACTGGTGTAAGGCATCTGGATTCTGTTGATTTCAGTAGAACTGTGTTAATTTAAGCAAATGATGTGATCTATACATTTTTAGAATCAGTGAAATAGGTAGGGATTCTGAGAGCTGTATCCATTATAAGCTACTGGATATGCTGCTAAAGACTATGAGAATTGTCCAGCTGAGAGCTTTGACTGGCAACAGAAGGCTGTATTAAATCCCAATATTCAAACCTCAGTACTACACTTGCTTTGGCTGCCCAGGGACTTGACTTCTTTACTTGTTCCTGGAATACACACTAGGGGCAAAACAAGCTTAGAAGCAAATCACAGAAACCATGTTTCGTAAACTATGCTCCAGACCACTGCCCTTATAGCTCACTGGATTAAAGGGAGATCAGATTAGACCCTAGATCATTTACTGYATGGGGACCTGCTCAAGTTGCCTACCTTAATCTAAATCTCAAGTATGCTAGGCAACAGATGAAAAGCTACACAATAACTGCATAGCTCAGGTGCTTGGTAAACTTACTTTCCTATACTTCCAGACTAGTGACCAGCTTAGAAGCATAACCTAGTAATAAATAAAAAATAATACAGTGGAAAAAGCCCAAAATAGCATTATAAYAAGCTACAAAAATAATGTAGTATCTTCCTTTCCAATTTCTCCAGCCATGGACAGCATTCAGTGACWGTCATAGGTAGGCAAGGAAGGATCTAGAGAGTACATGCAATATTACATGTTTCTTTCCTCTCTCCTTTTTCCTCTCCTTTATTCCTCTTAGGAATAAAATAAAAATTCACATTCCTATAGTTCATCTTAAACACAAGTACAAAAGTCCTGGGCAGTGAAGAAGAAGTGAAAGGGAAATGGTATCAGAATGGTATCTTTTATTTAGACATTTCCTGCTGAGATCCCGGCCTCTAATCAATGGCATATTTTTGCCCCTGYAAGAACCATACTTCACTGTTTTGCTTACTTTAAACTTGAAGTCTCCTAACCTCAGATTTAAACAGCCAGCATATCGTTCCATTAAACCTATCATATGTTGGATTCCTTCTGTTTCACAAGAATATGGAATAATTTATGGCACAATATGACAGAAACACTGAGTGCTGTCTACATTTCTGTAGGTAAGTATGTTTACAGCACAGAATTTCCCATGTAAAYAATTAGCTGCTTAACACATACACAGAGTTTTTTCTAGACTAACAAGTCTTTGTGAATCCCCCAGTTCACAATACAAACTACATTACTAAATGAAAGAATAAGCATATACATAATATTCAGAGTAAATACCATATAAGAATAGGATATTTCTATTCTTAAATAGATGGAAAAATGAATTCCAAACACTCAGGTTTAGTCAGAGGTCTAGGCCACTTGGTGGAAGATGTCCCTATCAGCTCCCATCCTAAACACTGAATTTCAAAGACTCTTCAAAAGTACAGAAGGAAGTTATTTTTATACTACTAATACTTTCATTAAACCTCTTTTTATGAAAGTAAATTAAAATTACTTTCCAGAAGTGACAGTGGAAAAGTGTCAATTTTCAACCCAATAGGAATTTTAAAACAAAATATAAATTTAGTATTTATTCTCATCTAGAAAGTGTCTCTCCCTTCCCTAAATCTTGTTTATTACATGCATACATGCATGATTTAGCTGAGGTAGAAGGAYAGTGGGAGATGAAGAAAAATCCTCTCCAAAATAAAAACTTTGAAAGTATAAAAAGAGGAATGCAAAAGAATTATGTAAAGTGTTAAAGGGCAATAAAGATTTTATATATATCTTAACTGTTAGCACGAGTAATACACAAAATGGATTTGTTTTAGGTTACCAGCTTTTATCCAGATTATCCAGACTATCAGCATCTGGTTTAAGTCCCCAATGTAACCATCTGTAGTAATGTCACATGAAGGATTAGCCTTATCTGACATTTGTAATGAATATATGGATGGAGGAAGATGAAGAATTGTGGCATGCAGTACAATTGTTAAACCTTAAAATCAGGTGAAACTACACACATTTATTTGCTGATTTTAAACATGGGATTTTTTTACTTTTAAAACATTAGCATATGTATTGAAAAACAACATATCCTCATTAATTTTTTAAGAAAAGCAGGCAAACTGAGAAAATGTACTTTTATATTTGACCTTTTAAACATAATTAGAACATTAAATAAAAATAAAGCCTACTTCACCAYGTTCAGTTATGACAGATGGGTATGATCACAAAAACATCAAAGACAGGCTTATCCTAATCCTGTAAAGTGGTAAGTGCCTCCTGAAAGGTCCTGAGTGCCTTCTAATCCTACTGAGGATAGGCTGCAAGTGCATCAAGAGGAAATGGGAGCAAGTAACAGGGCTAATAGTGGGCTTTCCTGTCCACATGAGGAACAATGTGTATTAGAAAGATCTCAGATATTAGGTAATAACCTGATTTATCCAAACACAGAGATCAGAAAGTGGGAAGATGTGTGTTCATTTTCTGCTCTCTTGAGTAAGAATGGCACAGCCTTAGTTCCACATCATGCAGCCCTAATTCAGAAAATCAAGCTTCTCTTCTAGGCTTTGTTATTTGCACAAAATTGCACAGTGCCCCAGGTCAATAATATTTACCCCTTGGCACCAGTGTCTTCTTTCCACAAACGGGGAAACTGAAGTGACCTGAACAGATCATGAAGTTGTGCAAAATTGACAAGACATAAAAATATATGACCATGCATCAGAATGCATGATGAAAAAGCTGGGGTTTAAAGCAGAAAGAAAAAACTCAAATCCTACTAAATGTTTTGAGCATTTCTGCTTTGAGTGCAATCAAATATTTAGGATTGGGTAAAGGAGAATAAAGTATTCTATCAACTTAAGGCAGGTAGCATTCCCTTTGGAAGAACAGCTGAATCGGAATGACTRTTGATCTGGTCGAGTTCAACAAGAAGAGCCTTTTTATTCAAAAAATGGCCAGGTAAAGGTCTCAGTGACAATCAGGCTCCGTGTTTTGAGGCTAGGTCATATGAGAACACAGTAAAGAGTACTGCAGTGGAGTGTCGCAGCTAAACAAGGTATATTGTAACAATGCCAACCACTCCTCCCCAGTTTAAAACAAGCTTGCTAAGTCACACTGCAAAAGCACATTGTGCAAAGTCACAGATGATATCTTAAAGCAGCCTGAGAACTAAGCCTCAGCCAGTCTTCACASTGAAACTCTAGAATGTTCCTACTGGTCATACAAGACATGGCTATCTATCCTTTGGTGAAATGGCCACAATTAATAGCTGATATTAAAAAAAAGGCTTCTTCATATGTGTGTTGTTAGATGTCACATGTCCAAGAAGTAGCTCAAGGTCGGGTTTTTTTTCAGATATCCAGATACCTGTTACCAGGCAGAGTGTCACTAATGCCTACATTTTATAAGTTTGCATGAGACATTTTTATAGCACATGCTGTATTGGCACCATTGCCCAATACTCGGAGCAATAGTGCATGCAATTACTTTGTTGTTGTTGTTGTTGAGGGCCAAGCTCTAACAAATTAAATTTAGAGAAGGGAAATAGGCTTATATGCAAATGGAATTAAATGCTGACACTAGGATAAAACAGCTCTGGATTAAGACAGGGCTCTCCCCCCGACTTTTTTACCAATCATTAGATTTAAATTGAACAGACAGATTCATCTTTGATTTAACTCCACTATAATCAATGGAACTGCAGCAGGGATGAACTCGGAGCAATATGTTTTTGACAGTTTTTATGCAATGGCTATCCAGAATGAAGTAGATGAAACAGATTAGATTTTTTGTTTATAATTTATTAAATTATTTCACCATCCCCAAATCCCTACATCAAGGAAATTAGATGGTGCATAAAAATGGATAAAGTAGGCAGTTGCATGCCAAATACCAACTGCCGACCACAGGCTCTGTACCCAAACATGCAAAGCCAAAATATTTATCTGACTTACCTGTGATCCAGAAAAAGCTCCCTAATGGTGTAAGTACAGCTGGATCATTGCACGGTTTCTCTTCAATGTCACTTGAACTGCATAAAAAGAATTAAGTACATTTACTGTCTCTCTAATTTTAGTATCACACATAAATAGTTGCTGAACTTAGAAAATTATGTTCTTTGGTGATCTGTAGAAGTCCTAGGAGCAATAATGACTATTACTCATTGCATTATACTAGAAAATACATTTCAGTAAACTTTTAGAACCCCTGCATTTTGTGCGTTTATTACATGACTGCTCCTAGGCATTGCTTCCTCCCTTCKCTGTCTCCACTGGACATCTTGTGGAAAGAATAAATTGTTTATCAAAATATTTTACAAATTAATGTAGGACCAAAGGACTCTGATAACATGCACTGTATATGGAGCTAATGAGGAACTAGGGATTATTGCTCGTACTGATCTGACAGACCCTGATTTTTTTTGGCACCTTGTTTTTTGGCATCAACTCCTCTTCATTTTTCTCTCTTTCTAGCTTTTCATTGCTTCTTTTCAGCTGACAGCTCATTGCTTATTCATTTATTCATGGGTCTCATTTTTTTGGTTTTGAGGATTCTTTATTCAATGGTAAGTTCAGAGGTACAACAGTTTGTTATTCCACACAGTCACTTCTCTGTGCTAAAGCCATCAAATGATACAGAGAACTTCTGTAAGGGTGTGTAGCTTTACCCTTCTTGTGTCACAGTTTCCACTTTTACATTTTTTTTCCCATAAAAAGTTCTAGCTTCTTTTTCACKGTATATGTACATATAATGGTAACTGCTAATGGTGAACCACCTATATATGAAGGAAGCATAACAGACTTCTTACTGGCTCCTATAGCATGGTCACCTGCCAGAGTTTTTCAGATGATCTTCTTGAAATACTGGAATAGGACAGTGCTTTTTACTTTGAGGTCCACAATATGTCATTAAGATAAGTGTATTGTAAAAAAAGTAAGTCCAGGCATCAAATATTCATTAACTGCKAAGAGTAGAGACATCATCAGCTGGCTAATGAGCCTTGGGACCATAGGTATTCTAAGCAAACACAGGAGAGCAGACAAATTTCAAAAAGCAAAAATAATTTCAAAGCAAACTAACTTCAGATCAAATAGGCCTAGTGAAACGTATTTCCTTTGTATATCTTGGCTAAAATCAGAAGAGTGACAGAGGGATGTGAATGCAAACATTCCCAGACTAGCTTTATTCTCACTGGCCTTTATTCTCACTGASCCTCACTCAACTGTTCCATTGAGACTTTAGTTGTCCCAAAAAGTATCCATGATGCATGGCAGATTTTAGCATCCTGTGCTGTAGCCCATGTTCCCTGTCAAAGTTCCTTGATAGTTCCTTTCAGCTATGCCCACCAATCCTTCACTCCCACCACTTGTGCACAGTGTGCAATGGTAATTTTGTACAGGCAGCACCTGGATCTCAATGGGATCTCTTAAGCACTACTTTATAACACAATAAACTAGGTGCTGCTAAAATACATGCAACTTTTCTGCACTGATGGTTTGTTGATGAACTAGCCCTGCTTKTCTCCCAGTTTGCTTCTAAGAAACATTTCCTGCAGTTGTGAGTGATTCATGCCCACCCTCCTGGAGCACAGATCCCTGCACTCGGGGCAGTGAGCAGTCCCAGTCAGGGTGTGCCCTCTGCACCAGGCCCTGCAGACAGACATGCCCCAAAATGTGCCAGATGCATCACCCCAAAATGTGCCAGATGCATCACCTCCTCCTGCAAGCCCTGCAACAGCCACTGCACAGGTGCTTGCTTAATGCCAACAGTATGATGCATATTTCCTGCACTGAGGGAAACTGCATCTTTCAGGAATTGCATCAGGCTCTGGCAAAAAAATAAAASAGCCAGGGAGGACATATTTCAATATGAGTGAGCTAATTATAATTTTGGCTCCTAAAGCTTTCTAACAGCCAGCATATAAAGTCCAGCTGGCATGTCCTTCCGCCTGCCTGAAGGAAACAATCCCAATTTATAGCATAATCAAAAATCATGTTTCTATATTTTTGAGGGTTTTTTAAGTTACTGCCAATACATCAGCCTATGGAAAAGCCTCAGATTGCTTTCCAAGTGATGGAATGCCAGGAAGAAGTTTCAATGTATACACATTTTACTGCCTCTACGCTGGTTTAAAAMGCACACAAGATTGCCAGGCTGGAAGTAAGGGGAAAAGAATTATCAGTTAAGTAAGGA
Organism: Malurus melanocephalus; assembly: GCF_030028575.1. NCBI lineage: Eukaryota > Metazoa > Chordata > Aves > Passeriformes > Maluridae > Malurus > Malurus melanocephalus. The sequence goes on along the minus strand of NW_026623240.1, from coordinate 3,187,362 downwards.
ATTTGTGAATCACATAGCCTTGTGCAAGTAAGGGGCCATTGTAATTTTTGAGATTGTTGTAAATCCATTGGTGAATTTGAGACAATTCAAAAACCAGTTATAGGAGAAGGAGGAGGGGATTGAGCAATCTGCTGAAATGAAATACAGCCCACAAAAACAAAATCTTGCAAGAACCCAGCACTGAAGTATGCTGTGAGAATAAAAAGCATATGAGCACAGGTACAGCTGTTAAAGACCAATGTTATTTGGTACAAAGGCAGAGTGTTGCCAGCTCAGAACACAGGTTTGCTAAGTATTTCAGGCTCTTAACTTCTTTCAGTCAATTATACTCTGAAAACTTTGAAACTACCACAGATGTACAGGGAATCAGCTGTATGGATTTTCACTCACTATACCTGTAGTAATAAGTCAATCAATATCTCTCAAAAAAATACTATAGCACTACTTGCCCTGAAATAGCATTTTGAGTATGCACCTGCAAAGGTAATTTTTCTACATCTCAGAACTAAAACACTGCACCACAAATAGCAGTTTGCAATGATCAAAACAGCATTTATATGTCTATTTTTAAGTGATTTTTTTTAGCAATATAATTACAATTTTGATTACTTATGCATTAATGTAAACTAAATGAAACATATTCTAGGTTGTATTGAAAAAAATGTAASTGACCAAATCTACAAGCTTCATTAAAATGCACAAATCTTAAATAATAACATATACCTCAACATGACTCTTTTTRTATGTGAGAAGTTAATGTAGTAACCCTAAATGAATTAAAGCCCAGGCATGTGATCTTGATGAGTAATCTTGAAAACCAAGGATAGGGAACCACATTTACTCTCTAACTGATAGTCACCTTGTGGGAACTGTAGTACATGTAATTTAAAATTTAACATTTACTCARGTTCTGAAACTGGAAGCTGAATGGAGTACACCTCCTGCATTCTATGGAGGTTATGATATGAACACAATTTTCTATGCCACACCCATCCACTCCACATTTGTATGCTCAGCTATTCAAAATCCTTCAGTCTAAGTCAAGGCTTGCCCAAGCCTTCCTATCTAACAGCAAAATCTAGATGGAGGACTTTAGGAAGAAACAGCCAGTTTCATCAGTGACAATTGTGAAGCACCTATCAGTCTCCTAGAACTAATAGCTAGTTCTAGGAACTAGCTAGTTTACTAGCAACTACATCCAGAACCCTGATTTTCTCTCAGGACCCCCAGGGASTTTCCTGCCTTATCATTAAATACAAAATTCCAGATATTTACACCTTGACTGTCTGGGTATCTTGACTGCATGTCCTTCAGAGGTAACATTAAGTTATATGAGCTCCTGAGGAGAGGATGCTTATCTCCAGGTCTGGAGCTGCAGGGATTGCCACCGTCCATTTCTTGGGGCTGGGSCAGGTGAGGCAATGTCCTTGCTTGCAGCAGTGAGCTCGCACTATGTCTGGTGAAGACAGCACACATCTCACTGGACTGCASTAACAGGATAATCCACAGATTGAGCAAAGGGAAAAGGAACTCATCGCTTATTAGACCTTAGAAACCACTATATGCATTTCTTGACTTACAATTAGCTGTGTGCTAGAAAAACATTTAGGTGATATACTTGATGTATATTTTCACATCTCTCTTTTTATTTTGATACTTTTAGAAATAGGATATTGGGCTAGCCAAACCATTAATATGATTCAATATGGAAGTTTTTATAAAGAATATTTTCAACTATTTCAGTAACATGTTAAATTTACTATCTCAAATATCCACAAAGCATAATTGAAAAGAATCCAAATAATTTAAAAGGGGTTTGGATTAGCTCCTGTTTTCCATAAAGAAAGTATGAGGTTCAGGAGACTGGAAGACAAGATGAGCCACAAGAGAATCAATCTGCAGCCATGGTCCACAAAAGTTTGAGAACTACCAAATCACTAAGTACTCAAAATTGTGTGCAAAATATGAATAAAATATTGATTTCATTAAAAATGTTAAGGACTACTTAATTCAACAACATTTTATATGTTTGCATATTTATTTCCAAATTTGCATATCTGTTTGCATATATCTTGTAAAGCTGAACGTTAATTATACTTTAAAATCATGTATAAATTGTAACCAAGAATGTTGTATGAATTTTTGAAATAAGAGACACGCTCAAGTACCATTAATTATAAACTGCCATTTAAAGCACACTGAAGCAGACCTCATATTGAAAAAATATTGAGCCCTTGACAAATAAAAAAGGCAGCAAGAGTTATTAACTGGTGTAGTTGATTAAATGGTTTCTCCTACGAGCATAGCACAGATTTTTTTTCTCTTTCTCCCTCCAGACCATGGCTTACTTTTACTTAGGAGTGTCACATGACAATTTCCTGGCCAAGGTAAAACTGCAAAAAAACTGKTTTATAGTTTATGGTTAGGGCATTATTTTTGAATTTTGATTCATATAAAAGCGACAGCAATATATAACAACAGACAAAACTTCATGGGTTATTTTAATGGGCTAATGTCAAATTAGGCGAGTTGAAGTGATTTTCTCACACGCTAATTAGATATGAGAAATGCTTCTGAGTAACTTAAAAAGCAAGGTCAGATCTCAATGAGCTTCCAAAAACCTAGACTTGCTAAATATACAAGACATGATGATCTGATCTATTACTTAAAGCGGCAACTTTAGACAGTCAAATTTCTAATAGCTTTAGATATAAATCCAAGGTCAGGTATCCCAGTAATCATTAAGAGCCAGGAATTTCCCAAAAAACTGCTTCTTAAGAATATTGCAGAAGTATTATTTGGTCTTGTTAATTTTGAGAAGATGTGTAGAAGATCCACTTATACTCAAAGAAAATAATTKAAACATAGAGCTTGCATAGAGAAGGCTACACAAGTTTATTAGTGCAAATCTGTGTTGCTGCCCTTAAAAGTTACCTATCAGCAGAAAGGTAWATGTCCACACCTCTCTCTAGTCACTCCAAAACTGATATCTTAATTTATATAAACAATGAAGCTGAATTTGCATTAATCCATCAGGCTGAAAAGTATATCAGCAGAGATGCAAACTCACCTATCTTGTGCTGGCTTTGCCTCAGGGTGGGTAACTTCAGTGATTGGAGCAGACTGACAGCCAGGAGCAGTGAAGCCTCAAACTTCTGCATGTACCATGCAAATGGGACCACGTCCATCAGCTTTAGTGATACAGATTGAATTTGGCCTTCACAGGTCTGGCCTAATATTGGCACGTTACCAGCCATTCACATTCCTTGGTCAAGCAAGGGAACCTCCTTCAAATCTACGAAAGCATCTTTGCTCGATCTGTATTTCCCACTAGAAACATAGACTACAGTGAGAGGAAGAGCCAAGAGAGATGCACTGTGGAAATATAGTTCTGTGGTTATCTCTATGTTAAAGTTTCATTACAAGAAAATAGCCAGAGCAGCCACCTCAGAGACATAAAACTCTCATTTATTCCTATTTTCTGTGACACAGCTATTCTGCCTACATATTCTTTCTTCTCCAGCTYGCCCTTGAGGCCTAATGGGAACATTTCTTCCATCATGTAAACACTGTTCACATTTGCAGAGTTGAGTTAGAGTTGCATCTAATTTTAATAGTTGTGGGTTCATAATATAATATATCAGGGGTAAAAAATCATGGCAAATTTTCTTGCTCTCTGCAGGAAAATAATGTGAAACCCCATGAGTTTTGACTTCCGATTTTTCAATATTTCCTAATTTTTCCTGATGTTTTTTTCCCCTTTTCACAAAACAGTCTGCAAAGGAAATAAGTGCCACAATTCCTGTAGCCTTTCATACAATCACATCATTACTTCCAACAGTAACTGATCCTCAGTCTTGGTTCCTTCTCCTATATCAGTGTAGAGCTTAGAGAACTTAAAGTAGCAACCAGCACAGCTGTATACAGCAAGGAACTTCCCGCATGGCTAAAAATGCAATGATTAAGTTACCAGCCATTTGATGCTTTTCTTCCAATGCCCATGTCCTTCACCTACACGATGGAACCAGTTCTTCTGCTTCTTGAAAATAAGACATTTCTACAGCTGTAATTTTCCGTTCTAATGAGGCACTATAGAGAATGAATTCCTAACAAGCACCAAATAGTTTTCCCTCCTGATTGATTACACTCTAATGACAACAAAATCTCATGGTTGAGGCACCAATGAGTATTAGATAACCCATCTGTTTGTAATAGGAGCATTCTGGAGTGCCTGTAACAGAAGGACATCATACTGATATTTTGGTGCAGAAGGGCCTAGAATTAGATTTTTTTTAAGAATTGGGATCCAAAYGAAGATCTTTGTAGTTAAAAATGTCAGTTGCAAGGGTAAGCCAAAATCCTGACTCAGTGTTATGCACTCAAACTTGTATGACTGTAAATATTTAAGAATTGAATCAATTTCTTTAGCTGAGCTTTCATGACTATAGTTATCTATTCAGCTAAGCACGGATGTAATTTGGCAGAGTGATTTAAACACATGCTAAACTTGTATAGCTTAAACTTTAATTTCCTCTGTTCCTTTATTGTGGTTTGCTGCTTTGATACAAAACAGCAATTGTAATAAATTTGGGCCTCAGTAACTAATGAGAAGGCAGTAGTGGAATTAGTTAATAATGGTTCAAAAACGGTAATATAGCAATTTGCAGTTTGTGTAATCTTAGTTAAATTTTAGTGCAGGTAGGCATTTCAGTAATATTTGATAATAATCATTGCAGTTTGGCATATTGAAGACCTGCGAAACTAATACATCTAAGCTAACACCTAACTAAAATATTTTCTTGATTTTTCAGATCTGAGAATCTTCTCAAGCATTTTATCAGCAATTACATTTCTTAACTGAAAGTAGTATACRCAAAATATATATAAAGATGCACCCATCACTTCTTTATGCAAAAGAAAAGTATATCAGTATACCAGTGTAATTGTTTCAAATTTTCAGTAAAAGTTTCAAATTTTACAGTTTGATCTCACTGATTAAAAGAATCTGTACTTGCTGGGAATACACGATTAAAATGTTAGGTAGCTGCAGTTGGAAATGAGCTACTATCTTGTGCTTAGGAATAAAAAAAAGACAGCACCTTAAAAAGACAGCACATCAGCTTTTGGACKCACCTACAGCTGCAGTTGTAGCCATGAGAAAAGAGATCTCAGACAGTTTTCTGGATTGCTTCCATTTTACAAGTTCTCTGAACATAAYAGTGATCCACAAAGGAAAACACAGGGGTCATGCTTTTTGCTGGTTTTATACATACTGTAGAATGCCAATAYGATGTTGTTTTACAAGTTGCTTAAAAGCTTCCTTTTTGCTTTTTGAAATACAAGGGAGACCACGTTTTGCCCTAATTGGAGGGGTTTTGCACTAACTGGAGGGGATGCAAGTACTGAATCTTTGTCAATTTTTTTTCTCACAACTGCTGTTGCTTAGCAGTTGAGACATACTGAATATACTTTTGTTATGCTTGTTGTAAACTTGAAGACAGCTCTTTCTGTAGTGTATTATCAATTACCTCTGCTCARTTCTGTATAAGCTGCTTGAGGAAAAATAATATATAGATGGCTTGAGATGACAGTCCACCTTCTCGTGCACTTTCACATGCACAGAAAACAGTAAGACAACAAAACCTCACTCAGTAATGTCAGGAAAGGAAGTCTGTAATCTTCAATAGCTTGATTTTTGCAACTACCAGGCTCATCTATTGTTCTAATACTACTTCATCCTCAAAAACCSCGTTCTATATGTAAACAGTAATGTCAGCATTGCAAAGGAAGGGCCATGTGGCCATTTTAACAAGCCTATCACCTGCTTTCTGACTAAGTGATGTTTTTTAATGACTAAAGAAACTCTCACAGCAGAGCCTGTCAAAAATCAAGTAGCAGTTAAGTGTATCTCCTGAGAAACTTAACTTTTTATAGCTTTGGGGTTTTTAAACTGACCATGTATTCCACTCTGACGTGACATGAAAATGAAACTCACAGAGAGCTAGAGTGAGAGAGTATGGGCAATGGAAATAATTCCTTAACTTGATACATCAAAACTTTTTCTGAACATATACCGCGTTGGCAGACTGAGAGATTCCTGTGGACAGATCTATGCYGAGCACTCTGATCAAGGAAGGGGTAGAACCAATGCCATTGTGCGTATATAATAGAACAAACTGTTAATTACATAGAAAGASAGTTTCCTTCTTTTCTTTTCCTATATTAAAATGTCCACTTCGATGAAGATAAAACCAATCCTGTTGGATTATTTAAAGATCAGTCAATTTCATTAATAGAAAGGGCAGAGTTGTCTTGCTTTGAGAAGCGTCTGTGCAATCTGTAACACCAGAGAAAGCACAGAGCTCTATGATGCTTGTATTTGTAAGATTACTTAATTTGGCTCTAAAATATGAATGTATCTATGGCAATCTAGTTTTGAGATGAGTTTTGCAAGCACAGCCTCATATTTCCAAATTTGTACCAATTTAATTAACAGGAACAAAAAATGAAGATTGCTTTCTTAATGCAAGATACTTTTCTAAAATGATCAGTATATGAACATAAATCTATCCATCCTTTAAGTAACTGCTTGGCTAATCTGAAACCAACAAACAAGGAAGCGCGAACGTGGAATTCCCCCCAGCTGTACATGGGAATACCCTGGAAACTTCTGTCTTAGGCATGTTCTGAAAATTACTTCAGCTAGGGGGCGTTCAACTAACATCTTTCCCATGGCTGCACTTCAGACACCAACTTGTTCCCAGCAGCCGTGACAGCAGCCTCCTGGGGAGAGSTATAAGTACAAAACCCTGGTATTCCGCGATTTTAAATTTCTCGCTTATTTTCTATGCAAGGGTATCAAACTTCACTGTGAAGTTGTAACAACACGAGTAAACAAAAATTAGTGTCTCATACAKAAACGTGCCTGCCATTTGCTCGTGCTCCAGCTTTGCTATAAGCACTCTAATGCAGGAATACGCCCARTGCTCTCCTACTGCGAAAGTAACAGTGGTGTGCATTATATCAACACAATAAAGCCATAATGCACACAACASATTACAGCAGCAACGATTTGGCCAGTGCAAATTCATGTACACAAAACTCCTACTGGCATAAAGCAGAGATTATACCTCATGTTACCCCAGCTTTTGTACTTCCTACAAGTAACAGCAGTAGGTTAATATAAACTTATATATTTACCAATGCATCTATTTTGAAATATTACATTTGGGCAATTTTGGGGTATTTATGGGGGCAAAAGCTTCCTATCAGTTAAAGCTTAGCTTGCCAGGCCACATGTCACTTGTGGCTCCAGGACACCAGCACATTCAATTTGCTGTGTTACATTTCCTTGATGGAAGGATGGAAGAGGAAGTTTCATCACATGTTCCACCCACCACAGTCTGCAAGAAGAGAGCATTTGTTCCGGCRTCTTCAATGTAGTCGATGTGTGCATCAGCACCTTTTAACTGGCTTAAATAAGGGACACAGACATCAAAGTTTTGAACCAACAAACAAGGTAAATATAGATCTATACCATGGGTTCTATAAGGGTAGCTAGACACAGAAGTAAGGCTAAAATTTCCCTTCAGAAACTGTAACCTCTTCTATACTGATGATTCTCAGGCATGTCATAGGCTCAGCTGACTGTGTTGGGGCAGAAGATCCAGTTAAGAAAATGTTAGAATACCCCTTCAGTCCATATTGCAAGAGATTTCTTTTGGTGTCATCTCCCCTTCTGCAGATGATTTAAGAGAGGAAAATACACATTGCAGCAGGTGACTCATTATATTAGTAGATGCCCTGTATTGAATTTTWTATATGAGAATTTCCATAATTTCATGGGTAACACTTTAAGAAACAAAATAAGCTGAACTTTCATTGTGCTGTGGGAAGTAACAGTATGTCAGCAGTTCTGGTATTACATATGGACTTTTGCTTCCTCCTGGGAGTTGTTTTCCTTAGAAGCAAAGCTGATTCCTATTTTCCACTTTGCTGATAGCTCTGTTCCTGCAYAGTTTCTACTACAGTAGGAACTATTATGCACCCTTCCCTCTCCCTCCCACCCYTGCATACCTMCMTACTTCCTCTTTCCAGAACAAAAGCTTTTTCCAGTTATTTAAGGAATCTCACAAAATTGTATTTCCTATCTTTCTAYAGTGATCTCAGTTACTAGTCCCAAAACATACTTTTGAAGGGGAAAGTAAMATTGTTACTCAGGAGCTGAGGATCAAACTTCTATCAGCTTTGTATTTAATGGAGAGATGGGAGAATGGGAGAAAAGCTTTTGGAGAAAATGGGAWTTCCCACCCAGTTTTGGTTGCACTACCTGTGTGAAAACAATTAGATTTCAGAGGATTACTTATGTAAGGATTACAGAATCAAAACTTACTATATATTCTTGCTACCTTTAGATATTCCCAGTTACTGTTCTATGGAACTACCATTCGGGATTTAGTTCACAGCTGGCAAGCAGTAAGGATAGAAACTCAAGACAGGTCAGGTTACTACATCTTAGCTATCAGACCCCTTGAAAATACACTGTAAAACATTTACAAAAACAAGCCTCCAATAAACACAAGAAGCAAGTTCCAGTCTCTGATTCTCTTATCTCTTTACCATGGTTCCCAGGCTAATGAGATGACACTGAGAAAACTGCCTTTAAGTGACTCTCCTTTATGCAGTCCAGAATTCTGCATGCTGTATGGCTCATTGCATGTTTCCCATAAAACTGATTTGCCTCTGCCATAATCTATCTCTTTGTAGTCTGAGTGCAGGAACTCCTCGCATTAGATTAAAGAGCCAAAGCWCAGGACATTTCAAGAAGGACAAGGAGATGGCAAAGCTCACTGATTCTACAGGAAAATTGCTTTCTTAAGGGAAGTGTTTCATGTACTCAGGAAGTCTGGAAGATGTACTTTCTGGGAGAAGTTGCCTCAGTGCTGAYAGAGGAGCTAATATAAACTGTATATGAGACTATTGTTATAATTTTAAAATTAAAGAGCTTCACAGTCAATCCTTCAGCCTTTCCTTTCCTCCAAAGTCGGTATTTTATTGTTTTTAAAGCTTTGCGTTGACACAGTGCCGACCAAAGGCAAACACTACAAAATACAAGCACAGACCCAGCATGTCACTTTGCAAAACAAAAATAGAATGGGGAAGAAGTGTACAATGTTATGCAAAGCATTTGGAGGCCTAATTAAAAAWGAAAAGACAGTTTTAGATTCAATGAATTCTCCTTAGCCTAGAAAAATAAACATATTCAGAGAACTGGAAGAAAAACAGTGCCATACACTATTACATAAAAAAAAGCCTTAGCTAAACTGTAGCATTCTATAAAGATTGAATGAAGAATTGCAAGCACCTGAACACTGAGAATTACTGTCTTTTGTTACAATCCATTATAAAATAGCCTAAAACTAGAGGCAGAATTATTTTGGAACTATTATATTTTGGAACTTTACTGACAATATTTAGTCACACATGGAGAACAGGAGTAGYGTACTTGAGATGAAGGAGTTGTGGGGCATTGTACTACAAAACACACGGGGCCACAAACTGATCTGTGATTAGCACAAGGCAGTGGATCAGCTATTGATAATCAAGCCTCAGAGTAGGATCAGACTAAGATCAGAGCTGCTCTTGTTAGTAACAACTTTATTAAGCAAAGCATTGACATTCCCCCACATCTAAACAAAGAAAAAAAAACAAAACCCCCAAATAAACAAACAGAAAAACCATTTTAAAAACATGAAAAAACCCCACAAACCACGCAAAAAAAAACAAAACAAAAACCCACCACCACCAAACCACCCAACCCTTTTTATTCATTATTCCTTTCTTGATGAAGAATAAACTTTTAAACAGCATGGTGGAGCTCAATTAGTACCATTGTAAACCTAAATCAAACTTGCAGTGAATTCAAGAAACAAATTTTCCTTTTACACTGTAGCTGGTCTCAATGGGCCAAGTTTACAGGGAACATATCCCAGCAAATGTAGTCAGRTTGAAAACAATGGCACTGCTCATACAAGTACAACTTTGTACTAGTAACACTCATAGGAAGGAAGGTGTTCAGGACACAGCCCTATTGATAACTTCTGTGGCACAAAATCAGTCTGCATATGCTGAAGTTTAAAAAAAGAGGAAAATATATTTTGCTATATAACAGACAAAACTCGAGTGTCTTTGGAAATTTCCTTACCACACAAYACCCAAAACATGGAATAATTCATTCAGCAGTTTCAGTCATCCATTCAGCATGAAAGTGAGTGTTCCATAATAATTTGTGATGGCTCTGAAACAATAAAAAAAATGCAAATTATACCAATACAATAAAGACTTGATTATGCAACTGTTTTGCCCCCTTCACGGCAGCAATAAGCAAGCAAATAGAGACTGAACTGAACACAATTTATACTGAAAAAGAATATTCAGTTGTATTACTGCTTCAGTTACTTAAAATAAATAATTATGGTAAATCATTATCATTAGGGGACCCTATTTAAGGTGTATACCACAACAATCATAAGACTAATTTCATCATGTWTGTGTTCCACTTCCAGATTTTCAAAACAGAATTGCTTTGCTCTCAAAAGCAATTSAAAAGACAGAATATTTTGTACAAAATGTGTTTGATGAATTTTTAAGAGCGTCAGCATTCCATTTTTCAAAATTAATATCTTGAAATAATATTTCTAAGTGAATATAAGTAYTTCTGAGTGAGAATACCTATGCATATTAGCATTCACAAGTGTATTTTAACCTTWTTAMAGTCAATGGAASTCAAATACAGGCTTAAATGTGTTTYGTTATTTTTCTTCCTGAATCAGGATATTCCATTGTATTTTAGACTAAGACAGAAGAACACCGAAAACTATGTATCAGGCGGCTTTCAGAGTGCACATAAAAGATCCRCTATACAAATCATGACAATATGCTAATAAACTCAGTTATTTCTTTTCTCATACTGTTGTAAGAAAAGACACCAACAGCAGTGTTTATGGGGGTGATCAGAAGAAAAAGACACCTTTTATTCAGTTACATGAAATCTAAATTTAAGASAGTGTTTCTCTTTCCTGGCTCCTTCTCAGAGCAATGGATTTTCCCACACCACTGTGGATGAGAACCCACATTTAAAATTTGATTCATCAATGGTGCTTGAAGCAGCATTAACTCATCCTCCAGCCCCTATGAGCTGTGTCAGAAGAGGTCACAGMGTACTGGTGCTGGCCAGCAGCCAGTCACAGCATGGCGAGCAGCCAGCCATTCTGCTATGAACTGGAGGGGGTTCCTGAGGGAATTTTAGAGTTTTTCTGTATTTCCACCTTTATTGCGGCTCAAGATCTCCTGCAGAGTTTGCATGTACAGCTTATGGATACCAAAGGTTATGCTTTTCTTTCACTGAATGCTTTCATAAAGAAACCAAATCAACAGTAAGATTTTTATACAGCTTCAGGAAGCTTAGGTGCATGAACTTCTTTTGGCCCAATCACAGCCACACATGACTTTGCGGAATTGATAATTTAAGGTAATTCATGCTTTCCTTGCAAGCTGAGAAAAACAAACAAGACTATCTTGTCTAAGTTCCCTGTTTRGGAAGAAAATAAGCCTCTTTGTTACAGTTTCCTGTACTTTAACACTCTTACCAATGAATTTCCGGATTTGGTCCTGAAACATTCTGCAGCAAGATTTGGAAAATTTGTAGATACATTATGAAATGAAACCAATTTACACATGGCTTCTGAGAAAATAAAATGTTTAAAGCTTGTATACAAGAAAAGACACAGTATGGGTTATGGTGAAAAAAAATGCATTTTGGCATAGTACAAGAGTAGGCATTATCATCAATACCTCGTTTTCTCATACATATTTATAAAGGTTCATATGTAAAAGGCATCTGCCCACAAATGCACAACACAAAAATGCACAGTTCTTTGGGAAATGGACTTTGTATAATCTGATAGAAAAACTTTACTGCAGCATACTTGAAAATAGATTGAAAATTATTGCCTCACTTTGAACATTTCCTGAAATGCACTGTAATATCAGTACAAAGCTGACTACATCAATCAGGAATCTTCAGATGCTTCATTTGATTTTTCAGAGAGATGAGAAAGCAACAAAGTGACTAGACCCAGCAATTCCAGGTACTTATAGCACATTAATCAATTTGAAATGAACTCTTTTTGTCTGCTGCTGCAATGGTTTAGAAGATATTTCCTAAACAAATAGATAATACTTTCTTTTCTATTACAACTGATCAAACTCTGAGACTTATATAAGAATTTTTTTAAACCCATCACACAATGCTAGTATTTTTTTTTTTATTAAAGACCATTCTTAGAATTGTGAAATCATGGTCACAGAAGTTCAAATAAAGCTTATTTTTTAAATTCTATCTGACCTTGGATTTGACAAAATTGTATATGGGTCAAGATTATGAAAGGGCTTTCATTACAYGAAGTTATCTAAGTATTGTTCAGACTGGTTTTCAGGATGAAATACTAGCTGAAGTTTGTATTTACTTCATGTGCAATCACTTTAACCTTGCTATTTGCACAGCAGATGTCTTCTTCACAAAACTACAGAAGCTATTGACTATAAATCTTGATAAGATAAGCTGTTCATTCCTTCCTTGTCAGAACACTCTAAAAAGTCGCATAAAAGAAAACAATTACTGAACTGAGGAAAATACTAAACRTTGATCCTAGAGTTCTAGTGGGGTCTTCTATACAGCAGCTTCTGACCAAGTCAAACCAGCAAAATTAGAACCCTTGTAGGAAAGTCATTAAACAGAATTTGATTCACTTGTGAAATTTAATTCATATTAATGTCAAGACTGTAGTTACAATWTTTCCAATTGGCACTATTTCTGAAATCTCAATAGTTCAAAGATTAAATGAGCATARTAATTCAGATCCTTCTTTTATCCTTGCATCTTACTCATTCAGTAATCAGKGCCACAATGTATGGCTAAAGCAGGAATGGTAAAGCTTCTTTTCCCCATCCTAGTGGGGAAGAGACTGGCCAAGACTGCCAACTCAATAGTTTAAATTAACAAAAGCCTCCACTGAGTGCTTTACACTGTCTCTGGAAATAGTTTTGGAAAGGAGGTTCCATCCATTTTTTTGCTGTACTGATTAAGGAAGTTTGTTCCACTTACAAAAACAACCAAATTAACATAAGAAAGACTGAGAGCTCCAACTTCCTGTTCAGAACAGAAAGATATGGAAAATACACAGCAGATATTTTGGGCATGTGTCTTCACAATAATGGTTTWAAAAAAAAAMMMWMSWWRAWRWRRWSRMCGGCCCTGTAGAGATGGGAAGATTATTCCTTCATTGGAGACCTATTAACATGCCCTAGGCAAAGTTTCTAATTCATCCAAAAAGAGTTTGGCATTTTTGAATTTAAATTAGTGGCCTTCAGGGAACTCACTATAAGGAGAAAAGTATTATCTTTTTAATCTCTCTCCATAAGGTGAAACAAAAAACTACCACTCCTGTTATTGCAATTGTCTTCTACAAATGAACTTTCTAGAAATASAAGTCTTATTCTGCTTTTACTTATGTGATGCTAATGAGCTGCTTCTGAACTTTCTCAAGTACATACAGTCAGGTTATTTCCTAGAGCAAAATTGACTTTCTGTGGGATAACAATTCACTAATGCTAAGCAGCAAAAGATACATTATGATTGAAGTCCTTTTTTTATACAGGATTCCATGCTTTTGCTTACTATATTCTACAGCCTTTAGGCATCCGRGAATCTCAGAAAAAACAGGAAAGTTACCTGCAACCTTACCTTCAAAGATGACCTACTGGATAAAACACCAAATAATTGTCAGATCACACAAGAATGCCATAAGATAGCCCCATCTTTAAAGCATATACACATAGGGGCAGGCCTCAAAAAACATTAACATTAGCATTACTATCTGTAAATTATATCAGACAACCTGTGTAATACTCAGTCCAATAAACTGGATTTACTCAATTCAAATGGGATTCTAGAGTGGCAAGACCGCACTCCCTATTCACATGCCACAGYTCAGTCTCCTTTGCCTGGATTTTAAATCTTTCTGAAAAGCAGAGAGTCCCTACTGCACTTTCTGAATTAAATKAAATAAAAATTACAAAGGTATACAGCCCCTTTAATATGTAATTAACTATCTAATCAAAGAGTAAAACCAACAAGATGACATGACTGATTGTACTCATCCATTTGGACTGTTATTTATTACATTATTTTTCTCCAAGTGACCACAGAGACTTAACACAAGTAATGAGAAGAACTGTTCTTTGGTGGTTTAGAATCAAAGTTTAACAGATCTGCTGGTGATTTTCCTAGATTTCCCTCTCAGCTCCTCCAAATTTCTTTACACCAACTAATTCCCARTTATTTTTGCCAATTCTTCAAGCTGTTACTAAGCTAAAAAAACCTGTTTTCAGAGGCTGAGTCCACAATTTTCCATATCCTCACATGAGGTAGATCCTACTATTTGAGCACCACAACCCAAGTGTTCCTTCATAACTGCCACACAGAGCAAAGCAATTGATTTGAGGTCATTTCAAAGTCACCACTTGAGTGGAAGAAAACAGTCATAAGATCACACATGCAAATTTGTGAGGATGGCAAGTKACATGGTGACAAGGTGAACTGTAGAATTAGGACTGTAACTGGAAAGCATTTCTAATAGCCCCAGACCCAGCAAATAATAAATGTGATGGTGCACAGGAAGTTCACGATGCAGACCTCTTTGCAGGAGAATATGCAGAGAAGTACATGAYTACTGTCTTAGAGCAAATAAACACAACTTCTTTAAAGGAGGTAAATTTCAAACTAAATTAAACATAATCTATCCATCCTTCATAGCAAAGTACCCTATCAGCCTTAGGAAACAATCCCATCACTAGAAAGCCACAGGTATTATTTCTATTTCTCAATAAGTCAGGTGCATTTGTTATAGACTTGTGGGACACTGCATCCTTGCAGTTTTGTAATGTAAAACAGGCCTGTTACCTGTAACAGTTACAAAATCATTTGATACAGATGCAGCAGCCTTCCAGACTCTTARTTTATTCAAATAAAACAATTATCAACTTCTAACTTCAGTTTGCACAAGGCTTTCTGATACATATTCCAGCTGCATCTGCACAYACATCTCAGCTCAGTTCCCACAAGCACTTTTTTGGGGCCTTTAATCAGGGGTTGGATCCCTTGTCTTGCTTATTGTGGGCACAATAGAGACCTTTTCCAGAAAAGTGTTATTAAATAGGACCTATGTGCTTCTGAAGGGCATCCAGTCTTTCAGCTGGAGCTTTCCACAATGTCCAGTTGTACACTCCAATACACAAATCTAATGCTAAACACAGAAAGCAGTCTGAAATACGCTACTTCTAGGGAATGTTTGTCTCCATTGCAATCCCTTATTCTTTTCTGTTCCAAATCACATTGCATATTGTAACCCACTTTTTACTCACAGGAGAGGAGGGAAAACTTAAAACCCATTATTCTGCTTTGGGAGAGTAACAGGACAAATTCAGCTTAGAGAAACAGGAAAAAAAAAAAAAAAA
>NW_026623240.1:3063582-3171741 GCF_030028575.1 Malurus melanocephalus | reverse complement strand
GGTAAGAAAGATCAGAGAGCCCTTAAACACCTAAATCTTTCCCTACTATGCCTGGTTCCTATCTCCAGCTGCCAGTCTGTCAAGTCTGGCAATAACTGCTGTGATTGGAATCTGCTAAAGAAAATAGGATGCCATGAACAGCCATGTTTAATTAAACAGTGGGAAAGTTCACATTAGCAGTAAACACAGGAAGTGTCAGAAGTTTGGCAAAAGTCAAGTACACTGCCACTTTTCTGCTCTTTACATAAGCAGTGCTCTTTACTTGTTGTCTTTACAATGTAGCAGGAGACATTCAGGACTCCTACATGTGGCTTCTTACACTACTGAATGTGTGATTCCACCTGTCCAGAATAAGAATGCCTTATTCTAATTCAGATGTTTTGCTTCTAAAGCTTTGATTCACAATTTCAAGGAAACCTGAATGCAGTTATGGAAAACTTGATGGACTGAAAAAATGCCTCTCAATGTGGACTTCTGCTTCAGTAGCAGTAAATCTAGAAAGGAGCACCTTCATTATCTGTTCTACAGTCATGGAAGAGAAGTAATTAAAACCACTTCAGATTACCTACAATATTGGGACTGAAATTATTCCTGAAGACCACATGGCATCAAAGGTTAAAAGCCCAAACTGCATAGAATACATTTTTATCTGTCAGTGTGGAAATATGTAAAGAGAAGAAGTTACATGCTGGTTTTCTTTTTCACAGTACACACCATTGAAACAGACAATATTTTTGATTAGAGGTGGATGTGAAAATYAGTTATTTTCAATTAGCTAAGAGAAGGCCAGCCATGGAAACACTACAGAAGTTAGAATATGATAATAAGAAACATATGAAAGAAAGCTTAAGAAGGGGTTAAACCTAATTGAACTAGAAAAATGCATCAATGGTAAGAACACATTAAAAACAAACAACAACAAAAAAAGTTGCATTTATTTCTTTTGGGGAGATAACATCTATATGATGAAAAAGGGTTGAATAATCAATACAATTAGATTTTATTACAATCCAAAATGAAAGAGGTTAGCCATGCTTGGAGATCTAGAATCACTTTTTGATGAAACAGAATAATAGTTTTATTTACCCAATTAAGCCGCACAATCCAGCATTAAGCTTATGAAATAAGCAACCTGATACAGTAAACAATGTAAAATGCAAAATGCCACAGGACAGATTAATAGAATCAAAACTTTATGGCCTTTGTCTCATTAAGAAGGTGCAGAAGACTAAAATCTTCGGGAATTAGGGAGAAAAGCAAGCTCTTCATTTCCAGGATAATGCTAAAAAAACCCAACCACTCTGTAAGTCCYGAACTGTCCAGTGGAAGCTCTTCAGAGCAAAGGCTCAGATCAGATGGATCAGCAGGCAGGTACTCTCAGTAACCTGCAAGAAGATAAAAATGCCCACCATTTCTGTATTCACCCAAAACATTTAAAAAAAACATACTCAGCTAAAAAACAAGGAAACACTAGAGAATCAAATATTTATTTACACTGCATATGGGTAACAACCAGGTTCTCATGAGCACATTTTGAAAAAAAACAGGGCAGTATACATTAAATATTGTCTCCCTCAGTGCACATGATGACTGTTTCCTGGAACTGCTGCTGTTTAGCTCAGGGTTGAAACAACTATATTTCATTAAAAAATGAGGCATTTTTGAYGGGATGAGAAGTAAAATGGTATAGATGTTTTCCAACCCCAGAGAAAAGCAGCATTGCATCAGTACAAATCATCATAAGGYATACTCTGACAATCTATCTGCCTCAGGAAACAAGATTTCATATACATATTTTTAAYTAATTCAAAGGAAATTTCTACTGTTTCAAGATAAACCGCCATTCCATTTCACAGCAATTATTACTTCATGCACTTTTATCATGATGYGCTACCTTGTATTTCAAACTTTGCAAGTTCAGCCGAAAGTATAACAGCTGAGGTTAAAACRCATGCTGCAAGGAAACTTTATTTAACATGTAGGGAAGTTACACAGTTCTGATATTTAATGGCCTGGGAAAGGAAGATACGAATAGCAATCTGCATTTTTAAGTGACAAAACTAATTGGGCAGAGGAAGTCTGGAAAAGTGCACTACAAGGTCTATGTTCCATTATTTCAGTGAACAATAAAAACAACAGTCTTGGAATACAATGCAACTCTTCTAGTCTTACAGAGCAGTTTCTTAATATTAAAGGATTATTTAGGCATACTATATTAGGAGTGAGAAGAAGARAGAATTAATGTATCAGGGAATTAAAGATAGCAGATTAACCAAAACTGAAAAATGAATGGCAAAAATAAAGGTCAGGGGAGTCAGCAAGTCCAGTGCACCTGTTACATTTCCATCAACAGCAAACTCTCTTTTTTAAATGTCTAATACTTAAAATTTAGTTTTAGACTATTTCAGTTAGCTCCTTKTCTTGCTTTTAATTTTAAAATATTTTTTTTCATTTTCTGCAGAACTTCAGCTCCTGGTTGCACAGTTCTGGGCTCTATTCAGAAAGAGAAAAGCAATACCAAGCAGCCACCCTGAAAATGATTCACTGTTCTATGATTTTGCATTCTTAAGCACCTCAGTTCCATTTAAAGCCAGCTACACAARGGATCACAGCAGTGGGCATCAAGAAATATGGAAGTCTCCTCAAGAGCAATCTTCTTTTTTGTTTTTTTTTTTTGTCTTTTCAAGGTGGTCAGAGTAAGAAGGCATCAAAGCTTTCTGGGTTAAGCCTTTCCTTGAACATCTTCCTTTTGAATTTTCTCCCTATTTTAATACAACTGGGAAACACAGCTGTTTTCACCTTGATGGGCATAAGAATTCCAATTGCTTACAAATTATATTGACATTAACAAAACATTCAGTTAGCTCATTGTTATTATAACAAGTACAGTATCAATGCCAGTTAAGGCATTTGGATGAAACAACCTGCAACTGAAATTTCTCTCATCTCAGGATGCGAGATGCATCTCAGTAGGCTGTACTCAGCATATGATTCACTGTGTATTTTAACTCTTTGACAAAGAAACGGAGACTTCATTCTTATTGTATTATTTATGCAATCCAGCTTCTCTATTTTCCCTCCCAGGCCCAAGAAGAACCCATACCAAACGCAGTAAGGTACTAAAACCAAGATCTCAAAAGGAGCTCAGATACTTGGACACATAAGGCTTGCTGCCATTGAAATAAACAGTAAAAATGCTCAGAAGAAACTGGAAGGAAAATCAAWGTTTGTACCCTGTCACATGCTCTTGGTAAAGAGCTTCCTATGTAAAGGAGAAGAATTCAATCTTAAAATCTTAAGAGGTATAATCTTTAGTAAAGGGTAAGAATCGCTAAAAAAAATATAAGTTTTAGCAGATTGCCACTAGATGGAGCAATTTAATATTAAGATTTCCGTTTATAAAGATTCTTTCACTAATACACCTTTCCCACAACTGATTTATTTTTCCTGTTTATGCTAAGAATTCTTAGAAACATTGTGTCCTTGTATACTACACAAGGAAAGTTGCATATGAATAAGCACTAATCTTTCTATATTTTGCTTGTATTACAGCAAAGAGTGGAAACAGTGCAAAGCAAAATGCAATTCTGAAGCACTTCAGTTAAACTGTTAATTTAATTAATCCACCAGTCTACACTCCCTAATCTTCAGAAATATCAAGCATTAAGAAATATTAAGCAGTTTATCAGAGTACCATGCTCTCTGTTCACCAGACACCAGAACTTTTTGCCAGCAGAGATTATTCCACCCTACCCCAAACCTTAGCCTATTATATATTTAGAATTCTTCTATATTTTAGTATCAAACTGAAAATTAAGAATATTTTGTACTGACACAAAAGGAAAAGAGACTTGACCTCATTAGCTTGGGTCTCAATTTACATCAGTTGTATCTAAGATGGCTGCAGAACTACAGTGCCTTCTGTCAGTTTAAGATCAAAAGTTGAACCTATGTCTACGTATAYTTCTAATGCTAATATCAAGCAACAATTTACAGTTGTTACTGTCCAAAATATTTCGTGATAACATCTATCTAATGCCTTGTGAAGGCCATATGTGTGTTTAAAAAACATAACAATGGTGTTGTTGAGGAATTCAGCTCTGAGGAACCAAGAAAGTAAATCTCAATGATTACATGGGTCTTACAATCCTTGTTAAATACTGGATTTGCTGGGAAAAGGGGAAGCAATAAGCAGAGTTAAGGACAGCCTGTGAATCACAATCCCCAACTGGCCTCTGCTTCAMCTTTTTCTTTTAAAATACTTCTGTAATACTATACTTTTGAAATATTCATATTTCTGATTGATAAGTATGATAATATATTTTACATTGCTGCATCTAAAGTCTGCAAATATCATAATCAGTATACAATTTTTTTAATTCTTTTTATTATTGCAGTTTTCTAATGCCAAGTCAACCTCTACCTACACTGGGGTACAAACAAGTGAATTTAATGTTGTGTTTAGGTCCATGGTGAAAATCCATACWTTTAATGCCTAGATGTGGTGCTTTCTTCTAATAACTGATACCATTATCTATCATGATTAGTGATAAACAAAACCCAAACATGAGGCTGTTTATGCAACTATTAAAGTAATTGTGCACTTCTGTCTTACAGAATTCAGCTACGTCTCTARAGATACTGAAGATACATCATTGATAATTACCCATCATGTCCATCATTACCATGACCCCATTTAGCACAGGCCCAATTAATCTAAACTCCCTTATCTCAATCAAATAGTCATTAAAGGCATTGCAGTTCAATGGCTTACTAGATGGATCTCAGAATGAAGAGGAGGATAAACCCTATTATTTTGTTTTTAGATTATTACACTTTATTTTTATGCCCTGCTCCATCACTGCWCTACTTCCAGGTGGGGAGAGGGATGTATGCAGGCAACAGATAGCAGAAAGCAAAGAATGAGTTAAGAATGAGAGCATGCTGCATTAGCTGGAGACATTCTTAGCACTTGCGTAAAAGCTGCCTCCATTAAAGCTAACATGTCACCTTGCAGCAAGTAAAGACGTAAATGAACATAAAGAAAATCTGGATTTTCACATTTCAAATATCAAGCCAGTATACTTCAGACCTCTCCTCCATTAAGTCCACCTCAGTGATTGCTTCTGGCTGGCTGTTCCTTGACAGTGTAGACAGAGAAAACAGCTTAAGACTCCAAAACATTTTTCCCAACATTTTTCTTATAAAGAAGAAACAAGTTCACTAACTGCAAACTGTCTGCTAGACAGCAAATCAACTTGAAAGTGTTTTATATTTCATTATGTGATTATAATAAACAATTCAAATCCGAGGCCAGACTGACAGTGTGGGATTTCAGTGAATTAACTTCAAGATACTTGGAAGCAATTTAACCCAAACTGACTCAGCTTGATCCTTTAGACATCCAGTGTTTGCCCTAGAACATAAAACCTATGACATTAAATCCTTTCAAGAAAACATTTTACACTTTTAAAAATCAGTAGCATCTATGTATCTAAGCAAATTAAGAAAAGCACAAGAATTTAATAATCTCTCAGATGCCTAATCATTTCGCTTTCCAGACAGAAGAGTCACTCCACAAGTAACTTTGCAATTAGCCTTCAGTACAGAAATCTCACCTAAGCCTTTCTACATTGAGTTTTTTTTTCCAGAAAACATGAGAATGCCAGATTCATTCACAAGAGAAGATGCCTTTGAAGAGCCTGAAATGTGTGAAAGTTCAAGTTACAGMTAGTTAGAAAGGTATATCCTGAATGTGATACCTGTGATTAACTTCCTTGCTCGCTCGTGTTATGACCATCCCTCTCCAGGGGTGGGGGAGAAAGAGGAAAGAAAGGAAAAAAGAAGGAGAAAAGAGAGAGAGATGAGTTTTACTGCCCTTCATGCTTAAATAACACTTAAGTAAGGAGAATACACTGTAGCAAGCCATCTTGGAACCACAGTGTTCATAAACAGCAGAACATAAATAACAACAATGTAAAGCTGCACTAAATTACATAATGGCAAGTTTGCCACAGGCAGAAAATAACAAAAATTGAAGGTGAGGAAAGACAAAAGCTAACACAAGGAAGAGTGAAGGGAAAGCACTAACATATTTGGTAACAGAACTTCTTTGAATGTTTTTCTCTATATTGTTTGATGCAATTGTCATTTTCTTGCAAAATTGTTAAACTCTCTTCTCTTCTGGGGGTGTCAGTCTTAGCAGAGCAAGRACAATTCAATTAGAGCTAGCTACAAACCTGCCAGGTAACTCTTGTTCTAAGTGTTCATTACATGAAGATAGATCTGCCCTTTTAATTCAGAGACATTGCAYACTAAGTACAAGTTAATAACTAGTTAGGACTTCAATCCCTGACAGAGTTACATATGAAGGCTACTGTCTCTGAAAAGAGATAAAGACATGGATGAAAAAAAAACAGCCATCAAGTTAATCATGACCAGAAATCATTACCATCTAAGACTGAGTGTCTGATGAAGTCAGTTTCAGGACCATTTGACATAGTTATTTATGTGTCCATTAGAGCTAAGAAAACACTGATGTATGGACGCTGTATCACCAGACACATCATACAAAGGACATACTTCCTGTTTCTGTCAGTCTTTGCTGCAGATCTCAAAACAGCAAATTAAAATTGGTTGAGAACGASTGATGGTTCACAAGTCACATCAACTTCCACAAGACAGGGTGAGACCAGTCTGTAGATAGCACGATGCAGAGGAAAATGRACATGATCTTCTGACTTCTGCAGAAGATGATCTTCTACCCTGCTGCAAGCTGCTAGCAAATCTGCCGTCTAATATTTCTGGAAGCAGCAGACTGCCCACAGGCAGGTCAAACACCACATTACATGCACGCAAGAGACATCCCTGCAGCAGCCTTTGAAGRACAGATCTCTTGCAAAGATTTCTCTGGGTATGCCCATGTCTGACTCACCCTTTGCAACACATTTCCCTTTCCTCCAAATGAAGATTGGGACTTAGCGAAAATTAACTTTCCGTTTTATATTTGAAAAGCCTTTTGTAGGAATTTGATTTTCCTAGAATCATAGAAAGTTGCACACCTTAATGTTACACAAGAGTCCTTCAATTACCTCCTGAGCCTGAATTTTCTAATGCCTGTTCATAGTAACTTTAGGTCACAGCCAGCCACCTACATTCCTTCAGAAAATCAGCCTTCTTCATAACAGGATGACATATTTTGAATCACTCTTGAATTCATCTTGCTTTGTTTTCCTAACAAACTAAGGTACTTACCCCTAGTCACTATTTGAAGTAATGTGCTTGCAATTTACAGAAATAAAGCAATGAGAGTAGGAACTATCCAAAGGTACAGCTACCTTGCTTGGACTGATCTCTTATCTTCATTGTTAGAAAATAAGGTCTTGATGCACTAGGCCCTACTCACTTTGGTGGATTCAATGAAAGCACAAGAGTCCATCTGGGCAGTTCATTTGCAGAAACAACACCAAGTATAATGAGCTGGATTCTACAATCAAGTTGAATTAGAATCACTGGGACTTAGCATAGGTGTAGAGATCGATAATGTTGATCCACTTGTAGGCTCATAGCATTAATGTAAACACATAATGCATTTTGTTATCACTTCAAATAATCCAAGTTGATCTCCTTTAGAGAAATGAGGTCTGATCTTAACAGCTGGGTCTACACAGGTAGGGCTTTCCTCTCCTCAAGGTTCCACTGACATTAACTGGCATAAGGCAGACTTTTCCTCATAAGAGAAGGGAGGAAAAGAAAAACAGGAGGCAATAACAGGAATKAACCTCCTTCCCCTGGAGCACTCTTTTCTCACTGACTGCATGACTTCCCAGCGTCCAGAATTAATAAAACAGATAGCAAGATAAAGTTTGCTGCACTCCATACCTCATAGCATCTGCCTACACTATCCTTCAACATTTGCTCTCAATAGTATGTAAACATAGAACACAAATTTTAAGTAGAAAGTATTGCAGCAATTGCTAGGAGGGTTATGATTACATCACAGTAATCCACACAGAAGTTGTAAGATTAGTTGTGTAATTAAGAGTAATAAAGGAATAGTTTAAAAATACATTAMATTTGCAAGCACCACAAGAGCTAAATAAACTCACATAGTCCTTTTAGTTTTCTGTTTATGACAAGTCATAAACTTGTCCCCCTTCACTGCCACTGATACATCAATAAGAGACTCAGGGMACTTTCATGCTCTCTCAAGAGCCTTTTCTTGCAAAGAATTCCCTTTGAGAAATCTGAGTGATAGGCAGGTAATTAACTCCTTAGAAGCACTATGGAAGAAGTGAGTTTTCAAAAAAGGAAAATTATCCACACTTTTGATTCTTCAAAATCTTTTTTATTTTCTCCTTAATGGCAGTTTCTTTAATAAGCACTAGCAAGTTGTGGGTCTAAGAAAGATTTTGGTTTATTTTCTCAAGGTTTAACCTGACCTAGACATACTTATTCCTAAGTCTATTGGAAGATGCAGTACAGGAAGCTTTATAAAACAAAGATTTCTCCTATTCCCACAATTATTTGCAAAGCAAAACAGGAAGATGGAAAGTACTATTCTTCATTAATATACTATTTTTTCAACCTCTCCAGGCCGAAGTAAACAAAGAAAGCAAAGATGTATACATTCTCCCATCTCATTTTTTCTGTGCCTCATAGTTCCAGATTTTCATAAGGCTTTCAAAGGATCCAACTTAGAGGTTCAACTATGCAAGAGAAACACTGCTATGTCTAGAAACCAGGGGACAACTAATGGCTACATTAATAAAACTTTGTTGTGGTGGTGGTAGTAGTTAGTCYTTTTTTCCTAAACTAAAGTTGGGCTACATTTCTTCTACATAGTTGTCTTTATTCCTAAGTGAAAGAACTTAAATACTCTCCCGAAGCAGACTTGAGGTCTGAATTTTAGCATTCTTGCTTTATGAGTCAAAGATTTCCTTTAACAGGTATCAATACTACTTGTAAAATTAAATACCCTTTACCCCACCACATTAAAAAGGTCACTAACTCTCAGAGATTGTTCTGTGCTTWAAAAAGTGGTGAACTGGCCCAACATTGCTCTGCCCCACTCATCCTTTAAGAGTGCACATAGAATCATATCCCCTTTTTTTCCCCAGAAGTTTCATTTAGCCAATACTCAGGCATGTCTCTACACTGTTGTCCCTCTAGACCTACATCACCAATTTAAACAAGCAAGATTAACCAGAAGCATAAATAAGARATTGCAGGTTTTCCTGATAGAGTTTTGGTAGCAATAAGTATAATAATACAACTAACACCTATCTGGTGCTCTTCATACGTCAGCCATCAATTCTATATGCATCACCAAGTGAATGTAAGCTCTTTCTCAGGTGATATTCCAAGAAATGTCTTTCATTGTGCATACAGTATCCTGAACATTTATCTAAAGAGCTCTGTACTGTGCTTAAAGGTTCACAAAGTGTGTTTTGTACTAGGTACACTGWGTGTCTCAGCTATTCACTTTTCCAGGTCTTTGTGACAAAGACATCAATAACACACCCTGAAGAAAAAAAAAAATTAAAGGCCTTAGCCAGTAGTACTGGGATGCATTTCATTCGATTTTCCAGCTTGTTAGTCGACTGCGGGGATGAGCTAACACAATAATGGCTGAAGAATTGCACTGAGATATTCTAAGGCACAAGCTGAACTCAGGATTCCATATAATGCTAAATTCTCGGACTTACGTACTTAACTGCTTTCTATTTTGGGACTCATTCGGAATGTTCCCTCTTGCTGAGTAACTCACTGTCACTGTACTTAAATGTAGAGCTACAGTTGTCCAGGACTGCCTTGTGCTTTCCAGACTCTGAAGAAAGAATGACTAAGTAGAATGTAGCTAAGATAATGTTGTTTCATCAAACCAGTTTCTCTTTAGATTCCTGCGCCACTATACTTCCATCAARGAATCTAGGACTTTGTCATTCCAAGCTGTGTAAGTRACACTGGGAATACCAAAAAAGATTATAGGCCTTGTCTTGACAGGGGAAATAATATGCTCTAAGCTACACTCAATAGGTAGCCTAGGTTAAGCATGAACCAAAGCCAGCCGCCTGCTTTAGACAAACTCTAAAAGCTTCACTAACTTTGTGTGCCACAAAAAATTCATAGATGCATGCATAGCTGTGAACAATCTGCATTTCCCTCTGATCACATCTGGTAAACTATACACTATGCACACACATTGATTCTTCTCCTTTGCAATGGGACCACTGCAAGGAGATGAGCTGCAGTAATGGACCGCATACACACTGAAAAATATATGAAGTCACAGTAATCCAGTCATTTCTGATTACTTCTTTATATCCTYCAACACCTGCTCTCAAAAGCCAGTTCAAATGAAGTTTAAATACAGTTTGGAATTATTCTATCATGGTCAAAATGAGAAATGATTGTATAAAAGTCTTTCCCCATCTCCTGCATTATGTTCTTATGCAATGTGCCCCAAAACACACTGTGCGCCACAAGTAAAACCAATTCATGGCTTTTGACATCTGACCGCTAAAATAAAACCACTTTGTACCACTGACACTGAAGCTGTACTAGCACAAATCTTGCTGGACAATAGTCTTTCTAAAACAGACAATCAGCAAGCAAAGTTTTCTTCTGAGTCCCTGGCCATATAGAACAGAAACTAAGCCATTGGCTTCACGTGGACTAAGTCTAGATGTAAATTTGTGTATGTGCAAGATTTGAACTGCATCAACCAGCTACTTAGATATAAGTCAGTGAAACTGTAATTTCTGTAAAAAGGGGGAATTGACACTGCAGAGCTATCTTAATATTTCTTTTACATGAAATTAAGTGTGTACGTATTTTCATAAACATCTTTTGTACTGCATCATAGTGTGCACTTCAGATTGTTAGGTTTGCTTTGGTGCTCAACAGTGGAAATATAAGCACACTTAAAATGCTTCAAATTTGCTAGGCATAGTAGCAGTAATTTAATGTTGATGTCTCCAATTTTTTATTTCCTCGAAAAAACAAAACAAAACAACCCAACCCTCTAAAGTTTAACTTGCAGGTCTCCAGCAGATTACTATTGGCCTGTAGCCATAGAGAAATGCAGTASAACATACAGAACAAATGCTGATGCTTGCATGAATCTATCAAAAATGCCTCAGCTTATGAATTTGACATGAACACCATAGAGTAAAAAAAACAAATCAAACAGCTGTAATTGCTTCCACAGAGCATTTTGCATTAGTCCAATTAGCTTAATGTAACATCCAATATTAGRGTGGAATGAGAATGCGTGTAGGTATACAGTCGACAGCAGAAAACACATCTTGATGGATAGGTGAAAAAAACAACCAACCAGGTAGGAAGATGAAAATAAATGGTCTTGTCACATGRTGCCACGAGGAAAGAGAAACCATTTCCTCCCAGACACTCAAACCCACTCTGAAACTCCGAGCAGCTTATTACTCTGCAGATTCATAGATGTGCTCTGAACAGTGCCAACCCCAAAGAAACTCACCAAGCACCCCAAGTACAAATGTTTAGCTCCTTAAACTATTAAAAATGGCATTTACAGCCCCCACTCACCACAACCTCCTGGGCCACTGCTTCAGGTCCCCAGGGCGGCAGGTGGCTGCTTGACACAAGCGTGACCTCTCCTTCCTGAGCTACCTGCCTTGGCTAACCAACAAACTCAGGGCTTCACCCGTCTCCTGGGCCCGAGAGAGCCGMACCCCTGCAGACCCCAACACCAGGAATGTGCCATACGTTCCCCAAACCCCGCCACTACAGGAGGAAACGACAGGAATTCCAGCGCTGGAGCCTAACGGAGATGGGGAAGCRTCACCAGCAGAGTGGGGATGGAGGGACAGAGGGAGGGAGGGAGGTGGCGATGCGGCCGCGGGCTGTGGGGACGGAGGGGCTCTGAGGGCTGAGGAGTCTCGCGCCCGCCTTCCCGCGCGCGGCGCCTCGCGCGGAACAGGGGCGGCAGGAGGGGCGCGCGCCACCGGCCCCCGCCGAGCCAGCCCGCTCTGCCTCCCCGCACRGTCACGTGCTCCGGGAGCCGCAAAGCAGGGACGCGTTTGCGACAGGGTGACAGCCAAATGGTGCGACATCGGCGGCGGCCGCAGGCGCAGCAGCCGCGGCGGCCCGAGCGCTGCCAGGGCCGAGCGCCGCGCCCGGGCGGGGAGCGCACCGCGGGCACCGCACGGCGGGGAGCGCACCGCGCCGCTCCGCACCGCTCCGAACGCGCCGCTCCACACCGCGGGGTACGCGCCGCTCCGCACAGCACCGCGGGGAACGCGCCGCACCGCTCCCCACAGCCCACCGCGACCCCCATGAGAGCAGAGGGGGCAGCAGCGGCCCCCCCGCGCATCCCCGCCCGCCTGCCTGAGCACGGAGCGCTCCCCCCGCCCCCGATGCGCCCTTAGTCCCGGCCCCGGACCCGCCTCCCTCGCTCCCCTCCCCGCCGGCGGCGGCGGCAGCGGCAGCAGCAGCGCCCAGGTGCGGACTTCAAACCCCGGCGCAATGGCGTCCAACGCGGCCGAGAGGGAAATCCTCTTCACCGAGCTACAGGTAAGCGGCCAGGGGCGCCGCCCCAGCCCCGCTCCCCTCCCTCCCTGGCGGGGAGGACGGAAAAGCCGCCGACGCCCCGCCGCCCCCTGCCCGCCGCTCGGTGCGAGAAGCCCACCCCAGCCCAGTCCGGGCCGGGGGGCCGGCGGAAGCCCGTGCCCACCCCGGGCCTCTTCCCGCTGCTCTCCCCCGGGGAGCGGAGGCGCCGCCGCCCGGTCACGGCCCCACCCCGCCGCCGGCCGCGACCCGCTTTTGTCTGAGCTCGGCTCCCTCCTTCCCCCGCCGAGTTGCCCGCGTCTCTCCGGCGGGGCCTGCCCGAGCCGCGCCCCCAGCCCCAGCCCCGGCCGCGGCCCCGCCGCCCCGGGATCGCTTTCCGCCCACCCCAAGGCTGCCCGCGCCCGGAGCCGCTACCGGGGCCGGAGCTCTCGCCCTCCCCCGCCACCCGGGGCACGGCGCTCGCACGGGCCCGGCCCGGAGGGCTSCCGGTGGCCACCCCACCGTCCGCGTCAGGGTCAGGCAAAGAGCTTTCCTCTCCCCTGGACACGGCACCGCGCAGGAGCCGGAGCAGCTTCCTTCTTGTAGGCCTTGAACGCCGAGCTTGGGAAGAGGAGAAAATGGTGCGGTCAATGTTATTTGACACACGGCAAGGGTTCTTGTCTCTACAAAAAAAAACCAATCTCAAAAGACCCCGCGACATTGTYTAAGGTTGAAAGCTCAAGGGTTAGAGGTTTCCATCCCTGTAATTTGACCGGTTTGGGTTGCGTCTGCAACTGTTACTTTTCTGCTTGTCAGCTGCAAGGTTAGATGCATATCCGGAGCTTCATTTTTGTGCTCTTATCTTTAAATGTCAGCACAACCTGCTACCTCTGTGGCTTCCTTGTTCCGAAGAAAGCTTGCTTTCCTTTTATTTTCCTTTTTTTTTTTCTAAATATACATCACTAAATCCATGRAAGTTGTTATGTTTACCTAGGCAAAGAATGCGTCTCTGAATTTATTAGTTGGACAATGRACCAAAGTAAGAAGTCCATAAATGGAAAATATTGAATTTAATGCTCAAATAAAAATTAGAAAGGTATGTTTAAAAAAAAAGAAATTTTATTTCCTAAATSCTGTTAAGTTCTCCTGTAATTTTGAATGTTAAGAGGTATACTCACTTGAATAGCAAAGGAAGAGAAGGCACAACAGAGATGTAGCAGTAGCACGTGAGATGGCTGAAGGCTAAGAATCCATCTAAAATACTGAACTTTAATCAGCGGCCCATAAGTGCCTTGGAAGAATCACTATGTTAATACAAACTTGATACGATGATATATAAGCTGGGAAACCTGTTTGAAGCGGTGAGCTGTGTGAATAACTAACTGTGGTAGTGTTTCAAGTAAGCTAAAGGAAGCAACATTTCTCTAGAAGTACCCGAAGTGGGGCTCTGATTACTTTGAACAGAAATGAGTGGAGATAGTTGTTTTGGGTGATGGGAAGGGTTGGTTTGGGGTTTATTTTGTTTCTTTTTTTCTTTTTTTCTTGAAAGATGAGACTAGACAGTGATACTAATTTTAATTAAAAAAAAAAACAAACAAAAAAACCAGCATGGGTTAGATTCTTCAGTTGCACTGCCTCTTCCATTATATATGGTAACATCTGCATCAATAAATACAGTTTCTTGTAAAGAYAGAAAGATTAAGAAGTTAATATGGGAATCCCAGTGGAATTTAACCKTTGTGAACTGCTAGGTTTTAGGTATTTTTAATAGGAGCTTTCATATCAGAAGGAACTGCTGTAAAGGTGGTGCTTTGTTTGCGGTGCCATATATTAGCCGTGAAATGCCAAGGTATCAATATAGTTTGACTTGGGAATACTCAAAACAAATTGCTCTTCATGTACCTGTGCATAAAAGTTGGTTTAAAGGTATGATCTGAAAGTAAAGGGAACTATGGTGAAGTGTGAGATACGCCATTTCACTCATRTTTCTTCAGGAGGGAACTTCCTCAGTCATAAGAACTCTGAAAGTGCTTCTATGTGAAATGGACTTTTGCTTGCATATTGCAATCCTGCGCAGAAAGATGAGGAAGTTGTAGAATTCATGGCTACAGCAGAGGTTAAAAGGGTCAACTATATTGGGTTGATCTWGATCATGGGTGATGTGTGGTTTGGATGTTTTGCTAATACATATGAAAACTTATTGAAAACAAGTTAAACCGTGTAAGTGCAAAGCTTGTTTCTGACATGGGCTTTAAAGTGAGTATCAGTCAGTGATCAATAKAACACATGGCTTTCTGCTGTGGTGTGTGCTGTGTGCACCTGGTTATGACAGCCCTGTGTACTCCAGCGTGCTGTAAGAAAACTTAGTGGATCAGTAGTCATTAATCAATCGAACTCTCCTGACAAAAAGATTGGCAGACGGTCACAACTGCTGACTAACAAGATGTGAATTGGATTCTGAGAAAATAAGAAAAACAAAAGAGAAAAGTAACTGGTTGCTAATAAGAAAGTGGTAAAACATGGATGTGGTACATGTACTTGTTTCAAAGGCTTAATTAAAGAGGCGTTAAATAGGCCCTAGATCTCACTTGTCACARTCAAAGTTTTGTATTTTTACAAAGTGAGACCATGTCCTGTTAAGAGCAATTTCTTATAAAGCTCAGCTGGTAAATATCCACTTGACAATTCTGTCCTGCTTTTTCTACCAAATATTGTATCCATTCTTTTATGTTTTATTTTACTTTAAACATTTTACAGACTGTTAGTGGGATGTGGAAATKATATCTTGCTACTTAGCAAGTTTTCACCTAAGTTTGTTCAAGGTGAAAAATGAAACACTTATTTCCTCAGTAGTTAGCAAATGCRAGATATAAAGTGAACTTGGCAGTARGCAAATCCTCTTTTTAGTTTGTACTGGTAGCTTCACCAGCGAAATTGCCTGATTACTAAAGACTGAAAGATTACATAAAGCCAGATTACCCTTTTTTCTTCCTTTTATCTCTAGTACAGGTCCTTTAGTAGGAGGGATGAGCTTGGGTAAGAACCAGTATTGCTGATGTTACCTTCCCTTCCAAAATTCTGCTGTCCTTCTCTGTGCTTGCATCCCTTAGAACTTTGTACACCAGGTAAACTAGCCTCTCCAGTGCTTGCTCTCAGGTTAAYTGCACAGTCTTTAACTCTTTGTTTCTGGGTGGAAGCGGCAACTCAGTTTCTTCAAAAAATTAAACTTAACATGCAGGGCTGTAGGTTAAATAAGGCATCCATGAAATAAAATATATTAAGATTGTTATGGAAAAGAGTTGGTGGGGTTTTTTTCCGAAATCATTATTTAAAGTGGTTTTTGTGAAGTGTGTATGCTTTCTTGGCAGTGGTAGTAAGTGTCAGCATAGTAAATTGATATGGCTGGGTTAACAGAAATTAATCCTAAGAGTATTTAAATGAAACTGCTGTGTATGCACAGTGATTACAGTTTTGTACTTGTAGGTGTTCACTACCCCTTCTTCTCTACTTTTATTGTTAATGTTACAGGATTTATTTTACAAAAATTTTTGCCTAACTCCAAGTTGTGTTTTGCAAAGCAATACTTGTTTAATATCAGGGAARATGAGTATATTACTTGGGTTTATTTGCTTAAATGAAATTGTTTGGTCAAGATAAAGAACCTGGGCTATGCCATRAAATAAATAAACATGTAACAAACCCTCCATTGCTTGAAATGGAAATACTAAAGGCTCTGCCTAGGATTAATTTTTCAAACTCAACCATAGTACATGTTTTTAATATTACAGAACATTGTGAAAAAGTCTTTATATTGGTCAGCATAAAGGGATTTTTAATGGATATTTTCTTTTAATGCCCTGATCACCTAATTTTCTAAGGTGCTGTACTTAGGGATCTKAAAGTATAAATTTCCTGACAGAATCATGTTTGAAGGCCATTGGTAAACTTTTTTGTAAGTAGTGATGAACAGTATGACAACTGAAATATATCTAAATTATGATTATATGATTGCACATCCAGYACAGTTTTTTGTTTATTTTTCCATTTCACATATAGGACAATAATATTTGTAAAATTATTGTGACTGAACAATGCTCAGTCTTTTGTTAGTCTGTGTGATACCAATTGGACAGCTGAGTCTGAGCTTATACAAGTATGTTTATACATAAATGTGTATAAAATTGGGCACTTGCTGGGACTACTAGTTGGGACTCTGAAGACCTGTATTTCATTCCTGGCTTCTCTGCTGTCAGCTAGGTGACATTAGGCAGATGACTTTGCTTACTCATGTCTCAGTTTCCTCATCTTTAGAATAGAGGTAATGATGCCTGCCTTTTTGGAGATAGAAAGTGCTGGGTATTTATTATTAGCTGTGGTCAAGTGCCTAAGGACGCCATAAAAAGGTACAAGTAACCTAATTAATCTGTTTTGAAGAGACATTGTAATTGGGCTGAACACTCAGCAGTCAGACTACCTTCAAATAATATTCAGCTAGGACAAATTAGCTTTAAATAATTTTAAATGACCCTTGTTTCTTCAGGAGGAGAATGTTACGTTCAGGTGAAAATATCTTGGATTAGTCAACCGCAGTTTAGAAATGAGAATGTGTGCACAGTTCTGCTTGGGACTTCTTAGGTCCCTACAAATGCTTTCCAAACTGGTGGATTTAGGGAAGCACCTCGGGGTTTTTTCCATTTGTGGATGTATGTTACTCTTTAAGCAGTCCTCTGTTCAAATCTTGTATTAACAAAATATGCATCCTTTTCTCAGTGGAACATAAACACTCCTTWAAATACCTTTTAGWAAGTGCATGGGTGRAGTTGTGGTTTTGTTTRGGGATWTTTWAAYTTTTTTTTTCAATTTTTTGAWTTCTGTCAGTCTGCCCRTTAACATAGGGACTTGTATATGATGTAGACTTGTATACATTTGGCTGAATATTCTTTATCAGAGGAGCTGTCTTTTTAGGACCTGGATCTGTTAATTTAACTCAAGATAAATTTGAGATTGAGATAAAATGATAGATTTGTGATGGCTAGTCGAAAAGTATTTAGTTACACTATGTGTAATAGCTCTTCTGAACAGTTTTATACAGTTCTATACATTGTGAAGGTCATTCATGATAATGTAACATAAAATCTGCAGTAGAATAACTAGATAAACATGTCCTATACATTGGGAAATGGTGGTTTAAGGATTTAATGTTGGGCTTAAGAATTTCTTCATCACTGCCTCAATGCTTTGCTGAATTAGACTAAAACCTCGACTTAGATTCAGAGTGACAAAGTCTTACATGTGTTTTATATGTGTGATGTGCAGTAGAGGGCTCAGTCTACTTTTTTTTTTCAATTTTTTTATTTTGCTAAAAATTAGTTGTACAACGGGTACAAATTGGTTGATGGTAGGCTTTTTGTTTGTTTTGTTTTTTCACCACATGGGTCCAGTAAGTGAATGCGTTCAGGAACAGATTGAGGTGAACCATCTCTCACAAGACTGCACCATAGCATGGGCAAAGCATTTGTATGGTACTTTGAAGCTTTAATTATTAATGCTTGGTCTGCAGTTCCTAGCACAAGGAAAAGAGCWAGTGCTAGTGTTTAGTGTGGGTGATGGAAGTTCTTTTTTTAAAAAATGAAATTTATGTTGTAGAATCAAGTCCATGGCTTCTTTCATTTTGAGGCATGATTCAGAATTACTACATTGAAAGGAAACTAGTAGTGCCATTAGCTAACGAAATCCTTTAGGCCTGTCTTTACAAGTAACAGTAGATTTGATGTGTTTATTTGAGCTGCAGGAATACAATTATGTCACAGTGACAACAGTTGACACCATTTTTGTTACTGCCATTTTACAGCTATCAGTTACTGCTTGACGCCTCACCAGTGAATTGAACTACTTGCCTGGCAGTCTGGGAATACATCCTCTGGAGCAAAGTACTACTCTGCGGGGTTTTTCATGATTTTGTGGGGTGGTTTTCCGAACTTTCAAGAATTCTGTGACTGTATGTCAAACTAATGAAGTTTTGTGGCATCTGTCAGTTTTGCCAGTGCAAATTCTGGTAGCTGGTGAGGATGATACAGCTGAGGTTCTGTCATGAGGGGACATTCACATGAACAGGATGTTACTGTGTGTTTGCAGGTTTATATTCAACTAAATGGACAAGCTTTGCTGGGAATTCTGCTGCTGTTGTACTGTGGTTAATAGAAAAGGCTGAAATGAAGCTATTCGAGCTAGTGAATTTAACTTCATGAGTGGGGTGAGTTGAAAGGGTTGATGTGATCAGTTACTAAGGCTCAGTTGTGGGACCACCAGCYGGGTAGTGGTGAGCTGATCGTGTTTTAAGAGCAGGCCACGCCTTACATTTTTCTTGATGTTAGCTATAGATACAGTTTCCTATACTCTGTATCAACATTGTGCCTACTGTGGCTGTACTTCCTGTTTACTGCTGCCGCCGTGTAGGGAGCGCTGCTGGAGTGGATGCASGGAGATGGCAAGACTGCTCCCATTAGTGGAGTTTGTTGCTTCCACTGGGCAGCCAGGGGAAAAATAGGAGTATTCGCAGAAGTGTGTTTTTCTAGGACAAGTATATCTGTACTAAAAGCCTTTGTTATTTTACTGTAGGGACARAGATAGCTATTAGATAGGTRCCAAATTAGAAATGATGACTGGAAAGGGCTGGGTTATGAAATTTTAATATATGCAGCATTTCCCTGTTCTTTTTTTGTGCCTGAAAGAAAGGTTGATATATGGCAAGATCCAGGGACAGTTTGCTCTGGCCTAACATACAAATCAGGATTAGTAAAAATCTTAATGTGGACATGACTAAATTAGCTAGCTTTTTCTACCTCCAATTCCTATGGATTCCTTAAGCCTTGTTTTCTTCCCTGGAGATGTATTGGTTTTTAAATGACAGAGAATTTCTGAGTTGTTCTTTAAATAAGTGCAGATTGGAGAGCTTGAATCAAAAGCCTCTAATACCTGGTTCCTGTCTGTGGTGTTAAGTGTGGGAGTCTGGTGCTGAAGCAAACTGGTTTTCACTTGAGGTTTCTCAGATGTTTGTTACCTTGCAGCATGGCTGTAGAACTCATAGATTTTAAGTTTCCATTAAACACAAGAACATGTTAGCCTGAAAATGAAAGTAGCAGAATCAGTTCTATTTCTATTGAGAAAAACCAGGGAGAGAGCCTGCCACTAACTTTCCGCACCTGTTATTAGGGTGTAACAAAATACAATAGGCAGCAGATTTGTAGACAGGAGAAGGCATAATTAAGTCTGCTATACCAGGGTACTAATAGATTGTATTAACATTCTAAGATAAGTCACAGGAATACTGTGGGGCTCTGTCTGTGATGGAAACAYTTGCAAACAGATCAGGTCACAAAGGAGAACTTTTCTGCTGGGTATATACAACAATAGTAGTTTTCTGAATTAGTGCTGAGCCTTAAACCCAGAGAATATTCCTTAACCCTTGGAATGTGGGGGCCGATACACATTTTGGTTGGGGTTTTTTTTAAGCTCTTAATACTCAAAGTACTTGAACATCRGTACCACATACATTTTCTCTAACAAAATTTAAAGAGTAAATACATGTACGTGAACTTCTTAAATACATATGCAGTATCCTTTTAGGCACTCATATTTGTTGGACTAATGAAATAAATAGGTTATTAAAATTAACAAGAAGTAATAGTAAATGTAATTGTTACTTACCTGAAATAGTACTTGCAAATAATTGTAGTACATAGGTGTTCTGAAATTATTATTCTGTTCAACTGCGGATATGTATATGGGGTTTCTTTTCATATATAAACTTCATGTAACTTTGGAGGAGAAATTGAGGGTTGGTCATCAAAGCATCAGAAAAAGGTCCTTTTTTTTTTCATTTCCAAGTCCCAAACACAAACTGGCTAATTAAACAGGTAATAGTGATATGGTTTAATATATCACTGTTTCTATAATTGCCTGGAACTTAGGAACTTTAATGTATGTATTTTTGAAAACTGTCGAAAGTATATTCAGTTTGGTTGTCTTTGTTGCAGTAAGGTGTAGGGCAGGTCTGTGACATAAATTTAGTATGCCAAAGTTCTGGTTGGTTCACTGATGGCATCATGTGCTGTAACTGGAAGCTTTGCCCATACAGATTTGAGTCTGTTGCTCAAATAAAGTGTCAGACTTTGTCAGCTGGTACCACTGCTGAGAGTATGTGCCATACTGTGTTGCTTTACATTTGCACAGACAGCTATAYGGTGAACAGATTTTGTAGTTTTGTTTTGGTGGGTTTTTTTCACCCCTAGATTAGTTTTTAGCCAGATCAGGTTCACAATTCCCATTCACTGTGTAGCCATATAAAGGTTTGTACTGGCATGTATCAGTGAGTGGTCTGGAGCAAGAACAAACTGTTAGGGGAGGTCAGGACTGCTGGTTCTTTTTTTTGAGTGCTCTTTTTTGCCTGCAGTGGTGGTTTATGCAATAAAATATTTATCAGATTACAGATTCACAGCTAAGGACTATGAAAAGTCCAATTCTGCTGCGGATGAATACACAGATAATGAACAGTCCAAGCACTGTCTGTGGCAATTCTTTTCTAGCTTTGCATTCTTCAAGCAGGAAGTGTCACAATATGCATGTGACAGTGAAAACCTGTTTGTCTGAAAAAGCATTAAAAATAGAATTGACTTTGACATCATGCCTGGATGGAAGATGTAGTTACATTTAGTTTTATGTTGAAGGCTGAGAACAGTGGTAAGGTTTTGTAGCAGTACATGAGGTCAGTGTAGGGATATGACCCCAAATTTGTTWGTTAACTTACCGAAGTGGTAAACCTTTGCTGTTAAACTGTTTATGCATTTGATGCAAAAAGAAGTTTTGAAAAATCTTGAATCTTTTTATTATTTCTGTAAYGGAAATGGAAGAAAAAGTGAGTAAATCATTGAAATGGATGGAATTGAATTTTGGAGTGAACGCAAAGTAATGTGCAAATAATACAGTAAGTGTACTGTCCATAAAGATAATGAAGAGACAGATATTACATACAGCTTGGTATGAATACATTTGTCACTTAATTAGTAGCTCAATAACTGTGAGACATTTGAATATTCAGTAGGAAAAAAAACCCAAACAATGAGGAGTTGAATGTTTGTGATAAGAAARTATCTCTGAATGGTCACATGAGTATCAATTAAAGCACCACTTAGGGGACTTTGAACTACTGTGTACAAGATTAATGCTATGTTTCAGAGGCCTAGCCAAATCTGGGGGAGAAAAGGCCTAAAATGTGGTGCAGAAATAAGAAATTTGAGGTTACAAAGTGATTACATGCTTTCGAAGTTCTTGTGTAGAATTGATAGTTTTGAAATTAATTCATTGTCCTTGTACTTACTCATAAGCCCTGAGTGCATTATTTTAAATTTATGCCRTGGAGGTGAAGGATTATGTTTAAAATAAACAAGGAGATTGGTTTTGGTGATTCCAGGTATTCCAAAAATAACTGGTAACAGCAGGCTTATTTCTGCAATATAAGCTAGAAACTTTATGCCAGTCTTTAGATAAATGGAAGAAACTTGCTTAGTTCTGTTCCTATTTCTTAGTTCTTTCTTATTTSTTTTCTGCAGGAAGAGGAACCTAACCTCTTCCTTTTATGACAGATTTTAAGACTTGCCCTATTTACATCACTGAGGTTACTAGATACGAGATTGAAGTTTCTTTTTCATCATTGTGAAGTACGTTATCATTTGGATTTTTTAATAACATAAGCCYAAGAGCATCCAAAGCTATTGCTGAAAATTTAGAAGGAATGCAAATTGATTGTGTGGCCTGTTGCTTTTTACAGGCATAATATGCAAAACCATCCATTGCTTTTCAGCTTCATATGTTTATTTTTATGGGAAGACACTGCAAAACAATTAAGTGGAATGTTTTTAAATAGGATGTTTCCTTTATAGATAGATCTGCATATGGCATAACAAGATTATTTCTTTACTAATACTCAAGTTGTGTAAGCTAAAATTGTAAGATAAATGATGACAAGGAAGTGTCAGTTTTTCAGAAAAATATTRTTAACCTCTGAAGCTGTAAGGGTATATGCTGCCTGCAGCCCATTCCTAGCATGGAGAGAATTACATGGGCATAAARGCATGGGGAGACACAGTACAGTAAATCAAATTCTAGCAAAAGATTATAGGAGACAGAGTTTCAAAGACTTGCATTGAAAAGTACAAAACTAAGCMTACAGATCTACAGAACATTTTAAAATCAGCAAGGCCTTTTTGTAGACATACTCTAAACTTAGTGGCAGCAGTAGGAAAGTAAAAGTACTGTAAATCGTACATGCCTGACTACTCGTGTAGCATTCTTGAACTGCTGCCCGTTTGGGACTTGGCAATCTCCTTTAATGGAAGCATGTTTTCTTCAATATTTGAGTTTGTTTGTTGCTTATTTATAAGCTCATATGAAGCCGTTGTTTGAGGCTGAGAATGCCTGGATGTCAAAATTTATGATTTTCAAATTATAGTATCTATAACTGGGGGTCCTCAGATTRTTTAAATTTTGTTATTGAAACTTAACTCATTATTTGGGGTATTTTCATCAACAGTTGATTTTTGTTTTGGGGGCAAACTCCTTTCTTGAATTCTGCCTTTAGCTGTAACATTCTACATAACACAGAAACAATTTACAATTGTTAATTTAATTCCTTTAAAAATTGGTATTCATGTCTGTTAGGATTCTGTCTAAGAGAGCAAGTGAATATGTTCTCAAGTTTTAATTAAACTAATTCTAACAGATTTTTTAAAAAAATTCTTAGAAGGTTCTTAAGTGCAGGAGGAAAAGGAATTGACAGCCTGCTGTAGAGGGGTATTCAGTATCATCATTTCAGGTTAGTAGCCAGCACTAATTTGAAGTGTTTCTTTTTGATGGGAGTAACTCAGTGATACTGTCAGGACAGCAGTTTCATGTACGTGGGAATTAATTTCTTCATGTCCAGTGTGATTCTTGAACCAGATGACCTTGGGTATGAAATAAAAACAAGGGAGATGCAAGTTCTGCTAATGGTCTCCCATTTTTGTAATTTTTTTTCTCTTTCTACAGTAGACTATCCTATTTTATGAGCTCAAAAGTAGCATTTCCTKTCTTTAACATTTGCCTCCCTTTCCATCTGTTGCATCTACTTTAATTAATTCACTGTCAATTTAAGGTTTATAYAGWACTTAGRGTAAACAGATTTTTGAAACTTAACKACAGGCATCCATATTCTGAATTGWTTCACATGCATTTTGTGGACTATGCAACTGAATTATTTTCTTTGTCATTTCTATCTGGCATATAGTTTTTTTCTAGAGATTCTTTCACTAATTTTTGTCTTGTCCTTTGCTGACAATGTACATTGAAAATGTTAGACGTTTCTCATTACTTTTATTAATTTTCCACTGTTATAAAGTAATCAGTCTCTAATCTGTCTGAAGTATACATGTTTATTTATTGCAATGAATATACTTGAAGATCAGTACATAGTGAAGGAATTCCTGCAAACATGTAATACAAAAGTGGTGAGCATTTTAGTGGCATATACTGGGAATGAACAGAGCTGCCTCTTCCTCACTCAGGGTTAGCAAAAGACAGGAAGGGCTGGCTGTGGTTCTGGCATCTTCAGAAAATGGGGGGAAACTGTGCCTAGGCAGAAGCATCAGCTGTGCATTACTGTAAACAGAATTTTTATAACTATGATAGTTCATTGTGTCCTGGCTGCGTAAAACAGTGTGAAGGGCATGAAAAAGAAACCAGTAATGCTCAGAGGTCAGAGATGTTGAGAGGATGGTAGCCTGAGCTAAATATAGTATCTTAGCTTAGTTTGGAAAACAGCGTAGACAGATTGGGACTGTACTTTATTTTTGTAGTTTAATTTCTTTTCTTATTATAGAGACTGTTTTTTATTTTTCTCCTGTGACTCTTGGTATCTTTAATAGAATACTTGAGAAGGCATCAAAAAAACACACCCCACCCACTCACAATCACCCCTTCCAAATACAGTTAGGAAATAGCCACAACCTCCTAACATTTMCATTTCAGAATATGCAGTTCTCTTTCATCAGCTAGAAGTCATCTTCCTGCTGGTATTTTTCAGTCAAAAGTTAATTTGTGGATTTTTGTCTCCTAAAGATGACATGCTTTAGATTAGACAGGTCATTATAGAGGAATACATTGTAGATACTCTTGGGAATGCAGCAGGTTAAACTTCAACCATAAAAATAGCTTCTGACTGCAGTACTTTCTTTCCTTAGCTTAAGGGACTTCTTCATGAAGGTTTTGGTCAATGTCATATCTAGAGTATTTTTTGGTAGTTCTTAGTTATTAATAAAGGAGAATATCCTGCTTCATATTTTTCATGTTACAATTTCTAGTAGTACCTGAAGGTTTTTCTCAGGCTGCTTACTGAAATGCTCCTGATCTCGAATGAAGTAGATGACTTTTAGTTTTGAAGAACAATGCCTCAAAAGTTACGAGCATACCAAAATCAGATTCACRTTGCCCACAAGTATTCCTAGGACCTTTTTTTGGAAACTGTGTGTATGAAAACTACTGTTTATGTGTGCCCTGTAAAATAGGGTGAGGCTTTTAATATTAAAAAATTGATCAATTCTGGCTGATCAGAGGTTACATACCCTATTCAAGGTTACATTCACATGATTGCTGCTGGAAAATGCATTGAATGCATGTATAATTTACCCATTCTGAAAGAGTATTGAAATCACTAACATGTATCATTGTGGGTTTTCTGAATACTCAGCAGTATAAAAAACATCATTCCCCTAATTTAATGCAGTTGTAAGGTGAGATCATTTTGCCATTGTTATGTATACTTGGGTTTATAGGATATCCTTTAAAATTTAGTTTTATAGGTACTTCCATACCTAGTTACATGATGCATTGAAAAACTGTTGTTTTGTGCTGCTTTGTTTCTGTTATGTTACAGGTCTCATTGGTGCATTGGTTATTTTGAAACGGATGCTTCCCATTTGCTATTTAACTGATATTGAACTGTGCTGGTAATGAGAGCTAGATGGAAGAGAGTCCTATGCAATTACATGTGCAAAACAGGAAACAGCTTACTTTGGAGTTGGTGCTGAGAGTGAACATAAAGAGCAAAACTGGTTCAATGTGCATTAAGAAATYCTTTGCTAAAATCCTAGGCTTTTATTGAGCGTTTTTCACTGCAAATCTCATATGTAAGTCATATGTTCTTTTTAGGTCATAAGAAAGTAGATTTACCTGGAATATTGTATTGCAGTCAGTGGGGAATCAGGACTCCTAAAATTAAGAAAATGTAGAAAGGTTTTAAAGCCAAAGCTTTAGGCAGATTTGTGTTTAGAAAAGTTTAAAGATTTTTTTGTAATACACATAGTAAGTGAAATCATCTGCCTCTTTTTCATTGCTGTTGCAGATGAAGCGGTTAAATCAGGAAGTTTTCTTTTGGCCTCTGTTATAGGTTAGGACAGGATTCTATTTCTTCATCAGTCTATAATGCCTAGGGAATTCTTAAATAGAAAATGGACATTAAGAGCCAGTGCGAGATTTTCTACCATATTTTAAGGGTCAGAAAAAAAACAGATCATGAAGACTATTCAAATGTATCACAATGTGCATCAGTGATGCTCTGTAGAAATCTCAGACAAATGGGGATGTGAAGTAATGCTTCCAAAAATAACTCTGTGTTCATCCATAAACTTTTACTGGAAAGGATGGAATGAGATGCCTGCATCTCTGCAAGTGGAATTCTGGGTGTGGCAGTCCCAACAGGGAAAAGTGATCTTTTCTACTGACCACCTGTAAAAGATGAGGAAAGGATTTAGTGAGACTTTGCCATCCTTTTGCTGCTGGAGGGGAAWGCAGGAGCAGGATTTCCAGCTGGTTGAAGTGTAGGCTGTGAACTTGTTTAACTTCAGATATAATAACCCAAGCTACTGTGAAAGAGTTCTCAGTCCTAGAGTACAAAGACATAGATCCTTGGTATAAATACAAACATACATCCCTTTCCTGTAATAACAGATTCAGCTACCGAGCTGGGAAACCCATAAGCTCTGGTAAAGCCACTGTTGCACACAGTCCTAGAAAGCAAAAAATCTGGTTCCTTCACCAGGATCTAGTATTTAGCCACTTGGCCTCTTGCCTTATAAAACAGATGTTAGTATTATCTCTGATATGTATTACTGCATTTATAATGTACGAAATAGTTGGCTGCTAAAGATGATGGCTTAATTAGAGTGGAATGTAGACTCTCAACTCTTCCATTAGTTTTGCAATGACTAAAAATAGCTCCTGTAAAATATAGTAAAGTAAAATGGACTAACATATCAGTTGTCTGTGCTGAAAGTTGGAACTGCCAGCAACAAAGAAGTTTTGAGGGTTTTTCTTTTCAAGTGATAGTTATTGATCAGAGAAATGGAGCTTCTCATGCTTGGACCTCTTTATTGTACTTTTTAGATTAAAGAAATTAATTGTATTGGTCTTCAACATCGTCCTGATACATGTATGTGTTATTGAGAAATTCCTGTTTATTATCTGAGGATTTMTTTTGCATCTTTTAAATGTTTTCAGATTTTTAACCTGCACTGAAAGAACAGAAAAGTTCCAGTTGTAGTGATTTGTTTCTGGAGTAAGG
This sequence comes from Malurus melanocephalus, assembly GCF_030028575.1. NCBI lineage: Eukaryota > Metazoa > Chordata > Aves > Passeriformes > Maluridae > Malurus > Malurus melanocephalus. The sequence goes on along the minus strand of NW_026623240.1, from coordinate 3,144,563 downwards.
CATTTTAGCATTCTTCTCTTGCACTACAGTTAGTGTTAAACTGAAGTACACCACTTAACAGATGTGGCAACAGCTGATACTGTGATTTATGGATGAGCAGAATGGTCAATCTGTTGCATTATCYGAAATAGATAATAATACCTTTTAGTAGGAGCTATCAAATTCATTTTTATCCTAATACAAGAAAAATACCTTACCAWTGGGATTGGACCTGACTGACATTTAAAATTAATAATACTTTGGTTTGGGTTGTTTGGAGTTTTAATTTTGTATTTGTGCATGGTACCTAAAATTGCTTCAGAAAYAGAAATTTAACCACATGTTTATCTCAATGTTAACATTACAGCTGTTGAAAATGCATAGTTGCAATGTTAACTTCACATTAAAGTAGGCATATTTTTGGATGCATGCCCAACTAATTATCACCTTTGTTAGAGGGGGAATTGAGTTTGAGGAGGAGTTATCGAAGTCATAAGACACGATTGTGACTGATATGTGTTGACTTGACCTTTTTAACTTTGAAAATCTCTTCTACCAAATTAAATACCACATCCTGTAGTTTGAATAATGTAGTGACATTATTTTTTCAAACATCTTGAGCTACATGTRTACTATTACTCTGCTGTGAATGTTAGACAAAATCAGGTAAATGTTTTGTATGAAAAAATGTAATGAAAGCATATTGGGATGATGTAACGCAAAATTATACTAACTTTCAGTAGCAACAGAAATTCTTGACCTTGGGTGTTTGCTTTAACACACACTTCAAGAGATATCTTACTAGCACAGTGGAAGTACCATGGGGAGGGGGYACAGTGTTTCTCCCTGGTGGACAGATTAGTTTCTGTATTACTGGTACTTACAGGCAAATTCTCCACACAACATTTGYATGACCTTACCTTTATCTGAAATAGTTCTGTTTCCTGAGTAACTTATGTTGGACTTCGAGCACTTCAAAGCATTGTAACAACTGCTTGCTTTAAATTTGAGTTTAATTTAACTAYAGAGAAAATCCATCAAGTCAAAGTGAGACAAGTCTCATGATAAGAATTTTTCTCAAGCGCCCTTCCTTGTTTCTGTCTCTAGCAGTAATTCAAAATGAGAGTATGAATTTGTAAAAGAAATTGATACAGTGCATGCCCCTATATATGGTTTGGCAAGTGTATTAAAATACACACTGTATTTTWAAAGTACATGTTGTATATATTCAAGAAATAATTCTAGGCCATTAGGGTGAAGTTGTTTATATATTTATATGGTTCAGAAAATGACAGGTGTTCGCATGAAGAAAACAGTAACTCTTACGAGGTTTTTAAGTGTTTAAACTGACAAATAAATAAAAACAAAATTGAYCAATGCTAAAGTCCCTAACAGTAAATATATTTGCTATCAGTTTTAAAATTTAAGGGTTTTTTTATTTTAAAGAAGCCTCAAACTGTCAAACACTCACAAAAATGCTAATTTATCTATTTACCAATCTTCATATTTTTATGGGATCTTAATTTTTTTTTCCAAAGGGTGTCTCATAAGAAGGCTAAAATTTTCAGTTCAAATTTAGAAAATGCATAACAACTTCGTGCATGAAATTCTTATGTTGGCAGTAAGAGGTAGGACACAGATACTTGTCTGTTTTTGCTGCCCAGTCCAGTCCAGTAAGWGTACAACTCCAGTTCAGGATCTATGACTAAGGGACTTAGTCTTGAAAKATTGTATACTTCTTTGAACTTGCTTCTCTTTCATTTATTGAACTGTCACTTAATCCACCTGTTTTCCTCATCWCTTAAATGGAAGTGTATCTATTTACCACATTATTAATATATGCCATGATAATGTTACTGGAATTAGATGAGAAATTATCATTTCAGTGCTTTGACTGCATGCATCTTGGTGAGGCTGCATTTCTGGGGAATTACTTCAGTCTTCTTGGCACAGTTCTATGATACATCATTATTGGCARTATATTCAGTATGCAGTATGGTGTTAACATTTCATAAAATCWTTTTCCCTATATCTTGAAAGGGATTGTTTCTATTTTGGCATTCAATAGTGAGCTTCAACTACCATGTGTGGTCTGCTTGAAACCATTTATAGTTTTCTTCTGAGTATATTCTCATATATGATGAGAAGCTAAAYGAAAACTAAGACAGCAAGGTCTCATAGAGAAGGGGAGAGTGGCATTGYTGTAGGCATAATTTCATATACTGATCTTCCTGGGCACATGTTAATAAAATGTTGTGACAGGAGTCCCTGTTCATGGGAACTGTGATTTTTTGCCATTTCTTTTGCACATCTGATGATAGAGAGGGTAGGTTTTGTTTCCACTGTGCTGGACTCTAKTGCAATTTTTTGGCTTCGAGTAGGAGCTTCAAGTTATAGATAAAAGTTTGGAAACTGCTRAAGTATTTGTACCACACCTGTTGCCAGAATATTAGTCATGCTTCTTGGATCCTATGGCCATTTGCTGATCTCAGATTTAGGTGCTCATCACCTATGTTGTGCCATAGCCTCCATCAGGTTCTTGTGGTCTTGAGAAAGGTCAGTGTGAGGATTTTCTTTCAATGTCATCTTTCTTTGCAAGCCCCCTCCCAGATTCTTCTCCTAAGTAAAACCATCAGGAACTGCTACAATGWGGAGCAGCTGAAAGCAGCATTTCTTAAAATGCTGTCTTTCCCTTCTGTAGCAAAGAAATTTCTCTCTTACACCCCTTTCTCTAATCGATGTTGGCACAGCCACATCATTACTGGTATTGGAGTACTTCTTGGGAGCCATGCTCTTTGTAGTAGAGAATGCTGGCCTAATGAGGGATTGTTGGTGGCTGGAAGCTAATGTTAGCAAGGACTCCCCTGGGAATTTTATTACCTGTTCAGCTGAGGTGTTCTGGCTGAGTTGGCCACACAGTTTTTTGTACAGGAGCTGTAGGACCAAGTGCTGCAGCCCAGCAGTTACTGTGTGAGTAAAAGCAAACATTCCTCCTGAGGTATTCATCAGGGCAACAAGCTGGGAGAGGGTGGCAGAGGAAACTGGCTGATTGAGGGTCTGCCTATTTTAAGGGACATGTTTTACCTTTTTTTAAAATCTRTTTCATCTCTTATAGAGTTGGGCACTCGCTGTTTGTGCACAGGACTTGAACCTCATTTAATCAGTGTCGTACTTGAATTCATCCACATATAATGTAGTGCCCTATGGATATTTCTGCCTTAAACAGCCTCTTGTTACAAAGCAGAAAGCTGTGACTTAGATTAAATTTAAATCCTGATTTGTGACATGTTAGCACAGCAAACTAATGCCAAAATCTATTAAGCCTCCACTTTTTTTTTTTTTTTTTTCAGTTCTTGACATTGGGTGAGTGCTGAGATCTTGACCACAATCACATTTGCTTCTGAGCAGGAGGAAATAGTCCATGTAGTTCCAGTAATCCAGACAAGCTGTCACATCTGGTTTTATGAATGGCTTTGGGGGGAAGGGAAGTTTGCAATTGATTAACATTGTTCTTAAACTGAAGACTACTCTAGTTTGAGGAATTACTGCAGAAAACTTTGGGGACCTTGGCAGTTAGCTCAGAGAAGCAACTTGTTATTCTTTTCCTATTTTTCCCCCTAAAAAGTTTTACAGAAAATTATTACACTAACACACCTAGTAGTTCCAAATCTGTATTTCTAGCTCTTCAAAATTAAATTACAAATTAATAAACATTTTGTCTTTCTGGGTTATGGTAATTTTTTTAATCAAATGTAAGATGAAAATYCTATTTTTATGTTTGAAACAGGTATCCTTGTATTAAAGAGTCAAGCATTTTTGACTATATTTGTCAAACAGGTTTTCTTATTGTCTAATTGTGTGCTGAAATGATTACTAAAATTCAAGAGCATATAAAAAKAAATTCTAATATTTTTAGGGAAAAGTATAAGCAGTTTTATTGTGGGTTTTGGTAAGGTCTGGTTTGGGATTTTTTCTAAAGGCAGGTTTAGTGTGTACTAGTAGCACATCAGTGTGAAATGTAAATAAYATTGTGCATGAGGACTGTGCATCAGCTGTTAAGCATGGTGTAGTTTAAGGCTCCACTTGCCTTTCTGTCACAGCTTCTAACAGAAATATGCAATCTAAACTTTTTCTCTATGATGAATATATGATATGGAATAGTGAAGTTGTACTGTGCTCTTAGGAGCAAGTCGTCAGGAGTCATTAATGCCCAGAGTTTTAATGTTCTTGTAAGAGGTGGCAGGTTGAGAATCTCATTCAGAATTCAAAGCCATTCGGTTTACACAGCTTAAGCAGATTCTCTGATGTGTTCAGCTCCGTGGTACTCTCTTCCGCAGTACCATTGCTGCTGCCATCCCGTTTGTGTGTTCTATTCATAAATGGGATTTTGGTGGTAAATGCAGTATGTCAAGGCACCTGCTTCAGCAGTTACTTGGTTCAGAATTGATCTGAACCAAAAATGCAAGCCCATCATAAACACTGTCACTACTTTCTTTCACCATGTCAGCCAGAGTAGATTGTATTATTAACAGAATTAATCTTTGTAAGTAGTCTTTGAGCCAGCAATCAAAGTAAGGTTGAGTCTATTGCAGTGAGAAGGCTGTATATGTGGACTCCTCTTTTCCTCTTTCCTTTTTTTTTTTTAATTAAGCAGAGGTATCTAATTTGTGGTCCTTGGTAGTTAATTGTGGTAAACAGATCTTCAGTTTCGCACTGAAATGTTTCAGAAATCTGCAGTCTGGCTCACAAGCATGTATTTTGCCATTGCAAAGCTGCCTCTCATTGCTGTCCGTGCCTCCCACAGTGGGTGGGTGACACTGCCTTCACAGTTTCTTGGGCCAAGAAGCCCCAGCAGTGGCACAAGGGGGAAGGATGCTGTGCTGAGCAGTCCAGTACTGAGACTGCCCAGCAAAGGCTGGCTCCTCTCTTTTAAGCAGCAGTCAAAACACTACCAGAATTTAAAAAGAAACTGAGAATCAGTAACTGGCTRTGCACTCTTTTGCCTTGGATTTTAAAGCAGTGAGGCCTGTTCTCTATTTTGCTGGCAGGATTGGTTTAGTCATTATCCGTTTCAGAGCATTTTTACTCTTAAGATACTTTATATTAAGTGCTCTGGAGAGGGAGAGTAAAGGAAGGAGGTGTGCAAAATTCATTGATGGCATCTTGGCATAGAGAATGTGAATTATTTCTTCTGTCTTTTCACTCTGCCTGCTTGAGCAGTGAAAAGGAAGGGACTTGGGCCCTGCCTCTAACTGTTGTTTCTTTTAACAGACTTAAATTTCCGGTTGAGTAGACGGAACCTACARCTTAAAGGATGTGAGGTTCATCCTGGGAGGGAGTTTATGAGGAAATAGTTTTTTGAAAGAATATTCAGTTCTAAGCAGAGTCTTGTAATAGGATGTCATCTAATAAAGCTAGAATATCCTGTGTTTTAAGTAGCTTCAGTTTAAAAGTRTCCTTTTGAGTTTGCCACTTGGGAGGTGCATTTCATTAAAGAAATGAAATTTCTGAATTATTTGATTTTATTATTAGGCATTCTATCCTCTTGGGCCATTGTGGACATTATCTCCATCTTAAACTGGAACACTTTGAAGGCTCCTCATCTTTGCAGCATGAGGATGTGTCTCAAACTTTTGCTGCATCCCAGCCACAAAACAYGTTAGTGCAGGATCGGAGCAGCTTCATTTGCAAACCACATTCTTGCTCTGCATTCACAGTGACCCTCGGGGGTCACAGAGTGCACAGTTGCCTCCTTGGAAGAATTTATTTCAAGGTGACCTTTGTGCCAGGTGACACGTCTGGATAACTAGGTGAGAGAATACTTTTTGCTCAAAGGTGTAATTAACTCTGGATGACATGAGAGACAGAAGGAGTATCGTCTGTGGCTTTTGGGCGGTTTTAAAGAAGAATGTTTGAATGTACAGGCAGTGTGACCAGCTTCCAGTGCTAGCATCCACACCATTGAACTCTACTGTCCTAAAAGCAGATTGAAGAAGACGACTCTTTCCTGAAACCCTTAAATCCAGGGACAAAGATGCTGCTGAGACTGCCCAGACTGAGGGAAACTTTAACTCAATTACTTGAAATTTGGAAGGCAAATTACTAATGMTCATAGAGATTTAATTTCATTGACGACTTGCTAGAGACTATCTGGAACAAGGGCTCCAAAAGCCTGCTTATGGAAGAACGTAACATCACTTTAACAGATGGGATATAGGGCTTGTAGGGGGATAAAAACCTTCTCTGTAACAAAATACATTATTGTTCAATGGATGAACAATTAACTCTTTAGTAAACCCCAAAGAATAATATTTCTGAATTATTTATGTCTAAATTATATTGATCTATTTGATAAATGTACATACTTGGCAAAATATTAGCAAACTTCAGGTGCTATTACAGCATAGAATAAWGGTTTCCTTTTGCGTTTGGGGTGGATTTTGGTGGTTTTGTTATTTGATTTGGGTTTTTTTACATTTCTGATTTATCTTTTGTCGCTCAACTTTGAAAAGTGTAATATCCTGCTTTAAAGAAGAACGTGATAAGTTTATTTCTAAAAAGCTTGTAGAACAGGCACAAAGAATTATGCTGTAAAAATACATGCTTTTTATTTATAAACATTTTTTAAAYTCTTTTTTTTAAAGGCTGAATAGTAGTATACTAATTTTGACRTTCTCTTTTACATTCTTAAGTTTTATGTGTTAGACAGACTGGGAAATTAAAGACCTTAACCTAATTTGGATATACTTACTATTTAAACAAATAGTTTGCCATACTGTTGTTATATCAATTTATTTTCAGTTTCAGTTTTCTCAGAATAAGACACTCAACTTATGGTAGATAATTTTCTTCATTATGGATATGAACCTTTGTACTAGTTCCTCATTGCTATTGATTATTCTGTTTRGAAAATAGATTGTTTCCATATATAGGCATATAAAATAGAATCAATGTCWTGTATTTCCGAGTACAACTATTAATAGCCTCTCTGCATATGCATAATTATTTATTTTAATCTGCAATGACAGAAAAACACTCACAAGTGCACTTAAAGCAGATTTGCATGGCTTTTTTTCCTTTTTATTTCTTRCTCAGTTTGTCATTTCTGAATTGCTTACTTAGTGTCTTTTTTACTGATAGTCAAATTCTGTGGCAAGATGGCACTTCTTTTAATATTTAATATTAAAAGTAATTTTAATATTTAAGAATCTTTGAGTTGTAAGCTTTTTGTATTAAAAGTAGAAGCTATGGGTAGAAATGTTTAAATGAAAGATTCAGGAAACTTGTAAAATTATAATTGAGGASTGGTAGATTGGATCTTGCTTATGGGAGGTCGTATTGCTGGAATATGCACAGATTGAAATAAYTTGACCAACGTTATCTGTTGACATGTATGACCAAGGCACAACCTTCATGATTCAGATTTTTATGAAAACAAAGTTACTGTGGAGTATCTCTAGTGGTTTTGTGTTCTGGGCATTCTTCAGTTTATTAGCCTGATGCTGTGCTCCTAGAACTCCCTCTAGAATGTTTTCTTCTGCTGTTTACTCTGCTGTATTGTTGTTTTTTCCAACAGCAAATAGTGAGGACAACTAATTTTTTTTTTTTGCCAGAAACTTTCAACATTTTAATTACGCCTTAAAATACCTTTTAGTCGACCGAGTTTTTCAAAAGTCTAGGCAATTTCATCATTGTGTTTAAGAAAATTTGCTGGAATTTTAGTATTTTGGATAGTTACATGCAAATCAGGCCAGACATTTATTTAGAAAATTCTGAATTAGGGTGAGATCAAATTCTAAGTTCAGGAAGACCCTTCTTTGTTCTTCACTCATTTAGCTTCAGCTGAGACTTTCTGGGTAGGACCTACTGTCTACTCCGTGTCCAGGGTCTGTGTGTAAGGTACAGGAAGTCTTGTCACATATGTAATCAACTGTATATAAACTTCACTGATGTRGGGTCTGTACCATGCCCTTTGTGCTCTTAGTGATATGTGAATCTATACTGGGCACAATTGTGGCCTCCTGTGTACTGGGGGTGTGAAGATTTTTCATGCCCTGCTCCCTTGCTAYACCAGCTCCTGTTCCATCATTGCAACTTTTTTTCATTTCAGCCTCGCTTGCCTGCACAAGAAAGTAAGATTTATTTGTTTTAATCGTTATTACTTTGTAAAGTGAGAGGCTTTACTTGAAGGATTAAAAAAAATTTAAAAAGACCTATCAAATGTATTTTCAGTAACAACTTTACAAATCTTTAGAAAGTTGCCAATATTTCTTTAAACAACTGCAAACATCACTATGGATTTTTATTTCTTTTTTTTAACAGTTTTTAAAAGGAACCTATTCTAATGAATGTACTGAAATACTTCATAGAGAATATTTATTAGAAATTAGTCTTTATTTCTCTGTCTGTCTTATCTATTAAAACACAAATTAAATCAATAAAATTACAAACATGAGTCATTAGCTCTGAGGCATATAACTGCCARGCAAGCAGCCATGACGCATTCAAAAATACTTAAATCTCTTGGTGTTAAAATTAGACATAGTAAAGATGTCACTAAATTTAAAATAAATCTGTTGTAAAATGTAACTCTGGTTAGCATGTAATGTTTTGTGATGTTGTTGCTGTAGGTCAATGTGAGTGTAGCCCATGGTTACTGAATGCCCTTACAGAGTTAAGGTGCAGGGACCTGTACACACCTGTACAGACTTGGTCACTGTAAGTGTGTGTTGTCAGAAACAATGTTTCCTGGTGGTTATATTATTGTTTTTCTTCCTAGGGGGATGCCAAAGGTCTTGTAACCTCTGAGAATGTGAGTACTGGCCAGAAGTTGGACTTTTCAGATACAATGGTACAGCAGAAGCTGGATGAAATAAAGGACCAAATCAAGCGAGAAATAAGAAAGGAACTTAAAATCAAGGAAGGAGCAGAGAACCTCAGGAGGGTCACAACGGATAAAAAGAACTTGGCTTATGTGGACAACATTTTGAAAAAATCAAATAAGAAGTTAGAAGACTTGCATCATAAGTTACAGGAGCTAAATGCACACATTGTTGTAACGGATCTCGAAGATGTTGCAGGTACCATGCGTTACTGTGAAATCAAATTTTCTTTGTAGCTGAGATAAGCTGTACCCCATTTCACTTGAAAAAATTGCTCTGTGAACAAGCAAATCCGTAGCCAGTGAGCTTGTTATTTATAGGTCTCTTTGTTTTGATTCACAACTGAGTATCCAGTACCTTTGAGTTTTACTTTTTTTTCAGGACACACTATTTTATGAACTATGAGCTCTTCACTTTCAGTTCTTAGTATATTAAAGTATTTTCTCAGTCACTATAATGTTTTCTAATAGTTTTTCACTGTATGAAAGCAAATTTCATAAATTCTTCCCCTGACTTCCTCTGAATTACWCTGTAGGCATCAGTATTAATGCACCTTTTTATTCAAGGGGGAAAATTACAACATTTATACTTATAATTTTTGTTGGTTTTTGGTTTTTTRAACTTAAGTCTTAAGTTAGAAAAYATTTTTCTGTTATGCTGTTAYTTAAATTATCAAACATTTCTTACAGTGACATTTCTTACAATTTGTTAAGTCTCCAGCCTTTTCCACAGCAAAGCTACCATTTTAAAGACAATTTGAAATTGTTTTCAGAGAATGGTTTTAYTTAATGGTTTTAATTAGTATTTTCTGTGGCATGGCAGTGAGTCAGTACTAATTTTGAATGTATTTTTTAAAAATACCAGGGTTGGTATTTTAAGATGGAATGTTGTGAAAGTAAACAGTCCTCTKTCAGCTTTGTGGAATGACCTGGGAGATACTGCCAGCCTGGTGATTTCACATTGCACAGGCTCTTYTTGCCAAAAGGTTCATAAATATGCACAAGCCATCGAAGGCTCATGTGAGGTGAATGCCAAAGCTGAGGAAGCTTGGGCAGTGGAATAAAAGTCTGCATCATTCTTGTGATGAAAGTTTGGTTACAGTGAGAATTTAGGAAAATACTGGCAGGTGATGTCAGCAATTCATAGTCTGTCCCAGTGACATACTGCGAAGGTGTTCAGACATCCATGGGGGCCTGTGCATTCTCTGGATTCTCTGCTCTTTTTTGCTTTTGATCTGTGGGAGATCCAAGAGATGGAGCAGAGACACAGCTGGAACTAGTGGTTCTGCAGTGGTTGCTGCAGCATGAAATGGAAATGAATACAGTAATGTTTGCTTTTAGATAGCCATTGGGCTATCTAGAATAGCCTATCTTTTGGTAGGCATGAAGCATTTTGTTCCATGTCAGCTAAGGTTTATAAAAATCTGCTTCAGTGTTGACGGTAGTGTGGCTTTTAAAGGAACAGGAAGAGTGGAACAGAAAGAGAATTGTGTATGAACTGTGTATAGAACAAATATAAAAAATCTGTGCAGACATAAGTTTTCAAGTTCTGCTGCTAGATGAATTTGCAAAGTGGATGAGCACAGAATGCTCCTGTTGGAATGCTCCCTTCCAATGTAGCATTTTCAAAAGCCTTATAGTAATGAGTTAATGAGTGTTATTGCCATTGTGCTTGTCACAGGAAATGCAGTAGAGTTTCAAAGGATAAAATATCAAGATGGATAAATTTATAGGCTTCTACATGGTTTTSTTGGCATGCTAAACTTCTAAGGACTGTGTTTCTAAGTTCCATTTCATTCTAAGTGTTATTGGTGGATAGGTTGCACAGTCTTAATTATGTAAACAATTAATTCTGTTGAGTTCTTTATAGTCTCTGTAAAGTATCACATCAGATATTTCTAGGCAAGACCCATTTTAATAGAATATTTTGAACAATCTTCTTGAGGAAAAAAAAAAGGTAATCTTTAATTCTGTTAATATCTCTTTTTAGATCAAAGATTTGCAAGCACCCACCTTCCAAAATTAAAATGCTTGAGGTTTTTATACTGTTTGCCGTGTAATTTAATTGCTTGTCTCCTTCCTCATTCATGGTCAGTGGTTCATGTGAGGGAACACTCTCAGTAAATGTTCTGTCTGTCTGGAGACTAATGGGTGCAGAGTCATCTTGGTAATACTCTCATTTTTAATACTGAAGTCTCAGGTTTGACTTTAGGTATTAGTGAGCTTGGCCTTTGCAAAATAAAGTTGGTAATATAAAATGACATGCCAACTGTGTGTGTGTGTRTRTRTATATATATATATAKAGAKAKAGATATAGATAGATAGATAGATATAGAGATATAAATAAATATATACACACACGAGGAAGTACATAGATACATGACCCTAAAGGCCACTTCTGTCTGACATAAGATACTTCTGTATCAGGTCACAGATATCTCACTTTGGAAATTCTTGGTTTTGCTGGACTGGACAGTGAATTAAATAACCATCTGCTGGTTAATATGTGAGCTCCTCAAATAAGTGCATTGTTTCCAGAGTTAATCTTTATTCATTGTTACCACTTTTCACTTTAGCTTGTATTTGACCTTTTTCTCATTAATTAGTGACAATTCATTTAAAAGAGAGAAGGAAATATATGAAAAATTTTTAGATTATGCTGCTAATGAATATTGAAAATAAGGTAAAGAGGGTTCAAGAGCTGTGGGAGTCAAGATCTGTGTTTTCTTTTTGTACTTTATTACCTTTCAGTATTAAAGCCCTGTGTTTTTTCCTGTCTTACAGAATATACTGTGTAGGTTATTTCAGGTTCTAAGTGGCGAAGTCAGGATTGAGATTTCATTGAGCTCATCCCTTTGACTTGTCAGGCTTAAGCTCTAAAGATTTTTTTACTGTTCTGTTGACTGGTTGAAATACCGTTTTGGTAACTTAGACCAGTYATTTGATCTTCCCTTGTTCCTGTATCTGGAAAGTGGGTGTGAATATATATTTGTTAAGTGCTCCCAATTTAGAGCTGAATACTGCCACACAAGCTGTTGTGACTCCTTCTGTTGCTTATGGTATAAAGCAGTAACTTCTATTACTTTTTAACAAACCACTTACTTTTAGTGTAACTGCTTTATAATCAGCAGAATGTAATCAATACATGTTAAATGTATTGCTACATTAACTAATCTAGTGTAGAAAAATGTATTTTAATTACATTCAATTCCAAGCGAGTTTAGATGTTTTTATGGTAATCTGCCTAGAGCTGAAAGCTCACAATTATTTGAAGAATTGGTACTAAACTTTAAGCCAATAGTGCTGTTTGTCAAACAGCTATATTACTGCATGTGAGRGTAGATTTGACAGTGGGTATGTGATTCAGAAACAACTTGTAGCATAACAWAGGTGTACTTTACCTTATAGGGATTGCTGATGAATCTTAAGTTTATTTTAGAAATGGGACTTTGTACCCAAGTCTGCCCTTGTTGTGCAGTGTATTAGTCATATAAGGATGCAGAGTTTTAAAATTTGTAGGTCGGCACTTAAAAGTGAAGCTGAATCCAGCAACATAAAATGAGTAGGACAGGCCTAGTGACCATTARTGCTGAAAGTCTGAGAGATGTAATGTGTCACATGGGGATGATTACTTCTGTTTTGGAAAATATCTTTCTACACTCAAGCAAAGATGAAATTGGTGTGTTTTTGTTTGTGCAAAAAGTAGCAATACAGATTGTGTTTTCTAATATGGCTCAGGGAGGTGTAAGAAATAGCCTATCTACAGCAAGTCACTTATTTAATTAGACACATGTCTAATACACAGAAAATCTATAAATTGGGAAATTAGTCTCTTTCATAGAGCTTAAGTTAAAGTGGATGGAGAGGTGCAGTGATAGAAATGAAAACCCTTTGAGTGAATTGATGAAATTGGATACAACAAGGAGAAAATTACCTCAAAGACAAGTTCTTGCCTTTTCTTCAATTCTACTAACTAACATTGAAGCTACCCACTTTATATCAAATTTGGCTGTAGGCGTTGCAAAGAAAATAAATTCTTTTGTTTAAGAATATGATCTGTTGAGTGTTGGGGGGATTTTTTTGTCTTTGGTTAGGTTAATCTGTAGGACACTGAAGTGACCATATAACACCAATTACTGGAAACTGGTAGAGGTRGCAACCAAACTGGTGTAGGTAGTGACTTCTTAGACAGCAGACTCTACCTACAAGGCTTGTGTCAATAGGCATTTCATGGTAACATTTGAGAACTTCAGTGTAGAATAACATTATTGATGCAATTTGATACAATCTCCTGTCACTATTTTAGTAGTTGCAATTAGCTGTTACCTAATGGAAATTCAGTTGAACTTCAGAAGTTTCCAGGAGGTCAGCACTGGATGTTTGCTGAGTGCAGAATGTCCTCTACTGCCTTGAACTTACTGATGGCTTAGTTCAAGTGCTGATCCAGCCCTTCTGACTTCCTGAGAAAAGCCTGACAATGTATCTTTCTTCCTCTCTTCAGCAATGCCTCAATGCGTTGCAGGTATTTCAGTTCAGTATGACACTGATGAGGCTAACTGCACTTAAATATCCTCAAATAAGATTAAAATTAACTGTTTACCAAAGGGTACTTGCTGCTAATTGAGTATTTAAGTAGCATGCWGCAGTACCATCTGGGAACCCAAATTCAGAAAGTTATGTGGGATCCTAGATTTCACACTGAGCTTACTGAAGAAATAGCATGTGTAGCATCTGGGGAGGAGATCCCGMAGGAATGAGCAGCAGTCTCAGAAGAGTAGAGTTATGTAACTACTCTTTATAAATACAATTTAGATGATAGTAATGGTAAAATGCAATTTAGAAGCAAGAAGTTTTTGCTGATGAGCAGTGTACAAACTCAAACTGAGAAGGTTTTCAGAAGAGCAAAGATCACAGTTCAGATAAACATTTCAGACTGAAAACTGCCATTGTCCTCATGTAATCCAAATATTTTAAAAAAATCAGTTAAACCATCCCAATTAATCATCCCTTATTTTAAGTCTGATGATTATATTTCTGTGAAAACATGATACTGCAGGTACTAGTGAAGCAGCACTGCAGCTCTTCCAGCAGCCTCGATGTGTGCTGACAAGCTGCACTAAACTCACTAGTGTTAGCAGCAACATTCATAGTTCAGCATAATGACATGCCTATTTGCTTGAAGAAAAGCTYACTTGAAATGCATCTGTTACTTCACTTGATATTCACTGTCAAGAAGAATATTTGGGCCCAAACCTGTACCCCAGCAGAGCCCTTGCTGTCCTGAATTGCTGAATGTATCCAAAATGGCAAGTCTTGTACTGCCCTTATTGACCAACAAACTTCTGTTCCCCAGTTCCTGCTTTGAGTGAAATATCAATTTGCTATTAGTACTTAACTCTTGTTTAACTTTAGACATATACATAAATCCCATTGATTGCAATTATCTGGATTAATTTATTACTTATTTGTACTACGAAGATAATGCCTGCAGAGAAGATTTGAGCTCCTCCGTATAGTGCTTTACACAAATAAATCTGAGGTAACTAGCCGTACAAAGTTATTACAACTTTACAGAACAAAGAGAAAAGGAAACAGCTAATACAGATGTAGCTTGTGGTGTTGCTGCTAAGTCTGTCAATGCTTTCTGTAACAGAACCGGTTTGTCTGGCTGATTTAAAAATTAAACTCAATTCTATAAGAAGCTGCCTCAAGCTGCTTAGTGTTCAGTAATGGAGAGGGCAATTGGGGGGGATGGTAGAAGGAGTCCCTTTGAAAGTATCTCAGAAAAGCTGTTGGTAAATTTTTCTTAAAAACATAATATATTAAGAAACATACTGTTCCATATTTGGGACTTTAGTGAACAGTTGTTATGCCTGAAGGCAAAAAATTACTTCTTCCTAGCAATTAGTCCACATTGCAGAAAAGTTTCCTTTGCTATTAGTTACTACAAGCATATAGTGCAACAATTTTAACTGAGTAGTAGAGGGTAGGTTACACCCACAAGGACAGACCGACTCTTGAGATGACCCAGGCAAGTGATGTGGTTACACCTTCGCAGTGGAGACATGCAAAGGCAGATAATAACAGCTGCCGGGGCAGCCTGCAACATGGTATCTCTAATTAGTCCTTAACTTGCAACCTGAATGTTGTTTTAATGCTAACAAGGGGCACTTGTGTGCATCTTTATAAGCTGTGAAAACAGACTTCAGGAGCCCCACAGTCTTCACAGGGATCATCAGAGGGCTGGGATCTTTACATGGTAGAGGCTTGCATCATAAATCTAAATTTGGTAAATATTCATTTATATGGTGAATCTACTTTACAAGGAGACTTGACACKGGGACTTTCAAGTTCATGTTCGTTCTCATTTTTAATAGATTATTAGATGAGGATTAGTTGAAAGTGAAGACATAAGTGATAGAAAAGCATGTTGTTAATCTTTGTTTTACTAATGACAGATTTAAGGTTATGGTGTTCAAGTGCAGTTCCACAGAGAATCCAAGCCAGAACATTGAGGAGAGGATCAGTGACAAAACAGCTGAAGCGTAATGCAGATTTTTTTATTTTTTCATTTTTTTATTTTAACATCTGGTATTTTCTGTCCTACCTTTAAGTAGTGAGGATGCAGTAAGAGACTTGAAGTGGCTTGAAATGAAGAGTGAATTAGCAGCAGAGGAAATTAAAACTTCTCCTTACATGAAATCTGTATGTAGCCTCACCAAAGATTGCAATTTAGGAAGAAATTACSCAGCAAACTTAGAAGCAATATGTATTAGATCTCCAAAAGTAGCTATCAGAAGCTTTTACAGAAGAAATATGAAATGGCAGATAAGACATCTCCCCATGACACCTCATAAGTAAAAATTTGTAAGTTACTAGTACACTGCCTATATTTTCTGGTTATTGAGGATTTCAGGAACTTGTTTCTTCATCCTAGTTTTAATACAAGGAAGATTATTACAATTAGAAAAATTATTTTACTGTTTTTATTGAATAAATACTGTATTCCAGGAGATCGATGTCATTTTTCCATAGAGAAGGTATTCTCTCAGTTGTTGGGATAGAAGAAATAAAAAGTTTAAAAAAATTATTACAGTGAAAATAATTTGTCCTCTTTTACCRAAAGGCTGGAAGAGAAGTCATCGGGACTGTTAGGGAAGATAGTTGGCTGTAAGGACCATTGTGTTGGAAATAGTCCAGTGGCCACTTATTTTCAGTTTGCTAACAGTTCATGTTGCAGAAGCTGAAATATGATGTTATATAATAGACTGGTTACAAAAAGTTAAGGAGTTTGACTTTGTAATTTAATTGATAGCACTACCTTGCATTCCATTAAATTAACACAAGATGGAGACCCAAACACAGCAATATTGTCAAATGAAAAAGCTTTATCCTTCCCACAGATCAATTGTTCAGTAACCTGTCTGCCTTTATATGCAGTTATGCCAGAATTCTGTTATATCTCCAGAGCAGGAAACATTCAGCTTTACAGTARGAAAAAGGCTTACTTTATCTGTTCTTAATTTTGATATGAACAGTGTTTGCAGTATTCACACTAAAATTGATGAGGATCTACTCAAGAGCTGTACTCAGACCATGCTCATGAGTATCTAATACCATTATCCAAGTTTGTTTTAAAAACAYACTTAGATTTAAAATCAGGAGTGTAAGAAAGCTGAATGGAAAACTGCATTTTTTAACTGATTCAAGACATTCCAGAAAAAAATAAATCTCCTTGGAAATAAAAACAGACTTAGCTGCAAACCTGCCTGTTTGCCCAGTCCCGGAAGTGATTCATGAATTAGGACATGTGTAGGAGTCACAGGGCTTTCGGGAGGCTTTTCATGTTAAGGCGCATTTGCAGTGCTATTGCAAAGTAGCTCTGGGCAGGAGGGTCAGTCTTAATTCTCAAGCATGATGTGCCAGTTCTGTCTAATCTGTAACTTCATAGAATAGAATGTAAGGTGGGTTTTGGGGGTGTAGTTTGGGTGTTTTCTTCCTGGCTTCTTTTCTGCACATTTATATCTTACMTTTAATTCACAGATTGTCCTACCACTCCTGATACTCCAAATAGYGATCCTCGGTTTTCTACGAATAACAGATTGATGGCCTTAAAGAAGCAGTTGGATATAGAACTGAAGGTAAAACAGGGAGCAGAAAACATGATACAGATGTACTCAAATGGCTCTTCAAAGGTAAGGCTTTGGAATGCCTAAAGATCATGAAATTACTATGGATTTCCATATTGCTGTAATGTGACTRTACAATGTATAAACAGTATTGTATTTCAGTATTTTTACTTTGGCTATATTTTTGTTAAATAGATACATCAAATCTGCGACAAATTACTATACCTTTTTTTGTTGTGGTTTGATACCCACTGAAGTGATTGTTTTATCAGTTTGTGTAGAAGCAGTTCAACCTAAATAATAAATCCGGCTTACTAAATTTAGTACGTCTGGTAATCTTTGACCATGTGGGATTCACTTAGCAGCAAAGCTTGGTAGGATACTGAACTGCTGTCTGATGTTTTCCCTAGCTCTACTTAAAATAAAAAGGTCCATTGTTTAACATTGTAATTTGCATGATAATTACAAAAAAGGCAGCATTGCCAAGTATATTCTGAACTAGTTATCTAGTTGTAGTTAGCAGTAAAAATATCTGTTATCTATCAAGCCAAATACATGCTTCAGTAAGATTGTGTGTAGTATTCTGATAGTATTGTCATAACCTGCATTGGTACACACACTTATAAAATACACATTGAAATTTTTTTTTTGTGGAAGTGTGGTAATCTAGAGGTAGCAACTGACRGAATAAAGTGAAGTTAAAAATAAAGCCACACTTACTGTTATATCTGAATTTTAAATACTTGCACTCATTCTCTCTTGCCAGCACCAGAATTTTTCCAAGGAGGTAGAGGGAAAGTGTTAAGTAATTTCTAAATGGGTTTGACTTATTGCATATTCTTTTCTATGTAATAAAATCATCGTACTCTAAGAATCCTTAACTTAAGTGAAAGACAGTCCAAACCTTTTAAATGAAAGAAAAGAAATCAAAATCAAAAAAGGGAAACAAAGCCATATCCAGAAAATAACAGAAATCTCCCCCCCGCAACACATTTTGTTGAGTAAAAGGCAGTCATRGTTCTCAAATGAGAAAAAAGGGAGGGGAAGTTCCTCTACTTGCCCCTTCACCTTTCATTCATTACTCATTAGCTGTTCTTTTCATTTACATTACATTAAGGAGATTAATTTCTAAACKAAGGGGGAAACAAAAGAATAGATCTAACCAATAGTATGTAGTAGCTTGGTTGGATGTTTTTATGTCCAAASAGTAGTAAGTAAAATTGAAATGTTTTAACATCTTAGCTGAGCCAACACCTGCTAGGTCAGTGAACTTACTAAAAGTGTTTGGCTTGAAGAGTAGGCATCTGGGAATTRTATTGCTACCCCTTATAACTGATTTTAACCAGATAATTTTTGAAAGGAACTTCATGTTTTTGACTCAGTTTGGACTAGGTGTTGGTGGAGAGGCAGATCACTTTGTATCTCCCTACTCTATGAACTTTCTTATACCTTGAAAAAAYAGCAGGGAGCACTCCTTTCTCCCAGAAAATGAGTTTAGACTCGATGGACCAGAGGTGCCATCAAGTTCCTTCTGTCCCAGGTAGTTTATCTGAAAGTGACCTGTAACGTACTAGCTGGCGGCAAATAGAAGAAATATCTGGAGTGCACATTATGACTAAGGTCCTGGGAATGCAGTCCATCCACCACAATCCCTCGGCTCCTGGAAACCCTTGGAGTCTRCATCCTCTGGGGCCATGTACTTAACATCAGGTACACTTTAAACTAATAATCAGCTGACCCAAATGAATCAAAAGACGTACTTGAATTAGGTTTCTAATAAACCCTTGGTAAGTAACCTTATAACAGGCTGAAAACTTAACTAAACACTCAGTGTGTAATATTAGACAWTATTAGCAGGCTTTGATCAGACAAGGTAGAGAAGATAAATTCTGGTTTGCTTTAGATTGAGGCCTGTAATTACAATTTATGATAAAATCTTGTATTTGCGATTGGTAAATGCTTAAGTGAGCCTACCAGATTGGGAGTATATAGTAACTGGGCTGGAGAGAGCAAGCTGGAAAGCACAAAAGCATTGCCAGCCACTTCAACAGGCAGGATGGAAATGGTGGGTATTCATTCTCTCTTTTTTTTTTTTTAATGTTCAGTAGTGAGTTAGTTTGACGAGTTTGAGCYGTAGGCTTGAGCATGCTGATTTTGTTTTTAAAGGCAGAGCTTAAAAGAATCTTAAGTGTCTGGATGGGGTGGGCAAAAGAGGCAGAAAATCCCCGGTTTGAATCCAACCCCAGTAATCCAGTAGTTCTTTAAAAAGTAGTCATAAGACCGTCTTGAAACAAATTAAACTCATTTGTGACCTTTCTTCAAGTGTACTATATGATCTAATTTCAAATCTATTGTATTATTTTCAGACCTAAATTTAATGGAGGGAGATTATAATTTGTTTTCTAGAAACAAAAAAGCAGTCTGTTAATAAACCCGTCATCTCATGGGAAGTTTTTCCCATTGTACTTTACTTGCTTCAGTAACATTCAGTTCAACCTATTTGGATTTAAACATTTCTGAGATAACGATCATCTTTCCTTGGATGTGCAGGTTCTCTGAGGTCCCATGACAGCTTTGCAGATCAGTTTTACAGGCACTGTCAGTTCTTCTGTACTCAGAAGATGCATTGCAATGCTTTGTATTCAGCCTCTAACACTAGAAGAGCTGCTGAGCATTACACATACATTTTGATTCTGAAGATGGGATCTTCTGTCTCTTTAAAGCACAGCAATATCTCTGTAATGCTGGATTGCCTCCATTCTACACATTGAAGGGCTAATGTTGCAAATCTGTTCCAGTAAGAGACTGTGAGGGATAATCAAGAGCAGCAAGATCAAAAATAAGATAGAACTGAAGATACAGAGAAACAGTACAGCATATTTATGCATCAGAATGATTCTTGGATAAGGTTTAATACGGGATTCTAGAGTGGTTTGTAATCTGTTATTTAAATCCTATACTCTGCTAAAGTCAGTGATTACGTCAAAATTTCACATCTGTATTTGAGAAGGTATTGGTTTAGRAGAGTCAGCATGATCGATCATTAATTGGATAGCTAACATAGAGTCTTAAAATGTGAACACTAATAGTATCTGCCCGAAATGTTGACTAATACTAAAACTTAAAATCAAGAATTGTGAACTGATGGTATGCAGAGGAGGCATAATTTCTTTCCATGCAACCAAAGTCTTTTTATGTGTAGATCATGGTGTATCTCCCCTGCAGAACATAGGGCAGCATTGAAATACCTGAGTAACACATAGGGTACAGGGTCATAGAGGAGCTCTGTGAAGGTAAATTTCTTAGCATACAGATTTTCCTTACAGTGTGCTTCATGGTGCCAATATTTCCACCTGTGGGCTCTGAGCTTCATTGCAGTTCTTTGTCTTGGTTGTGCCAAGGGAAGAATTTAATTTCTTTAACTTCTTCAATAATTGATAATTCCATTATAAAATTAAAAATATAAGTATAGACCATATTCATGGGAAAGTAACTTATTAATGAGGTTATAAAGTGGCTACAAAATGAGTTAGCCAAAATACCCTGGGCTATAGAGGTGGTACACATCTGCACTGACTGCTCTTAATTACTGTGATTGATTGGTACTGCATAGACAGGAGAAATACACTGTCTTAAATTTTGTTATACCTTTTTTTTGTGTGTTGGTTTTGTTCTTACTGCAAGTCTGATCACCTTTAAGCTGTCTGGTAATTCCCAGAACATAGAGAGAGAGCCATGTGGCAGCCACAGAAGTTTATGAAAGTTCATCTTTAGGAATGTTTTCTTCTAAACAGCTTCTTGTGATACTGTTTTTGAAAACAAAACTTGGTTATCTTTGTTTATTAAGATTAAAAAGTACTGTACTGTACTTAGGTTATCGATAAAATAGCTAATGAAGTAGCTCTTGTTTATGTATTAATGCAAAAAATCTTCAGCTTTCATTTGTTCAGAAAAGTGTACTGCATAATGTGCTWTGTAAGCAACTTCGTAGTTCTCATTTCAATAYTGAAAATCAGCTCAGATTAATTAGTACAATTACTTTTATGTGGGCTTGGTCTGGCAAATTTTTCTATTACAAGTGTTCTTACCTTAAAGCAAATTGGAGGCATTCTACATAATTTTTGGAGGCATTTTGCACTTAATATCTTCTTTCTTTTGTATTGGTTTACAAAATTGATCTACATTAATTACATTAATGTWATGTTTCTAGATCATGCCTCCTTTACTCTGCTTGAAGCACATACAGTTTCTCTGGGAGTGGTTTACAGTCTTTAATCAACCAATGCCTCTGTCCTAACTTAATTTCCAGTAATATCCTAATGTGGTTAGTTTGCCTAATGCTATACCAAATGTAGATTTAGTTCTTGGTCCTAAGTACGTGTGTTTTGAAACTTTCAGTGTGTCTTGTTCCATGAAGAAGTTTATGATCTCAACTTCTCTGTTTGTTTTAATAGGATCGAAAACTTCTTGCCACAGCTCAGCAGATGCTTCAGGACAGCAAGACAAAAATAGAAGTTATAAGGATGCAGATTCTTCAGGCAGTCCAGACCAATGAATTGGCCTTTGATAATGGTGATGGTGTAGAAAGGAAATATGAATCATTAATGTCAGAATGCCRTTTAGATATATACCCATATGCACACTGAGTTACCRTAAATTTCTAGCAGGAGTGTTTGATAAAGCATGCATGAACCAAAAATAAGCAGACTCTAGGTAAAACTTCATGTGTGTTTGAATGCCAAATATATCTGATTTGGAGGAAAATACCTTCACTGTACTGAAGAGAAATACAATCTCTTTATCATCCTCTTTATAAYTTATGCAGTCCATTTTTGCTTTGTGATCTTCCTTATCCCTTCATGCATGCTTTCTTTTGTCTTAATAATTAGTGATTTTTTTAAAGCATATAATCTTTATATTATGATGCTAAAAAAAAGCCTGATATCAATATAAAGCCTGTTTGTCATACCTAAATATCTTTATCTTTTTATTCCTAGTGGGAACACAGATGGAGGAGAATTTTTCCTGGTCTTATAGATATTTAGGTTAGATTGGGTAGTAAACAACTATAAAGCAACAAAAAAAAATGTTTTTAAAATGACCTGACTTGAAATACTCATGCTGCATTTCAGAAGTATTTTTTAACTTGCATTTCCTTGAAAWTCTTCAAATAATAAAAAAATTATCCATGAGTCTAATAGCATGAGTGTACTAGAAACTTATGGGCATATGGGTATATCACTATGTCTTGAGCTTTATTTGTGTGCATTTCTGAATATTGAAGTCGTATGACAATGCTTGTAGGCAGGGCCTGGATATATCCTAGAAAATGAAAAATGTGTGTGTGTATGTGAGCTCTTTGCTTTCTGTGTTTGTTTTTGCACCTCACTTTTGAATACCTCATTTTTGCACATGGATTATTCATATAATTTGTTTAAAAGAAAAAAATGCTCTAGCTAGAAAGGGCTTTCAAATGCCTTTTTGTGTTCCTACTATTCTTAGAGCTTTAAACACAGAGGAATATATCCAGGAAATGTTCTGTTTAAGATTTGTTAACACTGTAAGATGTGGACATTAGAATGATTAACCCAGATGATTTGGCAAACGCAGTTTATGGGATGTCTTACATTTCTCTGTGCTGGCAGAAGCACATCCCARATTCCATGGGATTTCAAGTGAAGCAGGGATATTGTCAGAAACTGATCAGGGATCTACTTGGCTGCAGAGCAGTTTAAAAGATAAATGCTTCCATTGTAGCTCAGAAGTGTTGAAGTCTCAAAACATCCTTGCCAKTTGGATATTTGGGGTTTGTCCCTTAACTCTCCTGAAGACATATTCTTYTCCTTGCATCAATTATAGCTCTTCAGGGAGTAGGAAAATTGAGACCCTGATCAGTTATTTTTTCATTCAAATGCAGATGCTTCAAATTTAACTGTTGCTTTTATGACATACTTCAAGCTTCTCTTTGGACTACCAAATATGCATCTCTCTTGGTTTTTTCCCTTTTTTTTTTCTCCGCTCTATTTATAGGGGTAAGGGGTTGATATTAAAGGAAACAAACTTGGTTGTTAWCTTCAATGAAGATTGTTTGTTTATATCTCTTTGCAGCAAAACCTGTGATAAGCCCTCTTGAGCTCCGAATGGAAGAATTACGGCATCATTTTAGGATAGAGTATGCTGTAGCAGAAGGTGCAAAAAATGTGATGAAATTACTTGGATCTGGGAAAGTTACCGACAGAAAGGCACTTTCAGAAGTAATTTATGTCATTACAGTTTCTAATACTTYGTTTTAAAGGTTCTTYAAGGGGRAAAAAAAAACCTATTTCAAATTTCTTTTTGTTTTACAAAGGCACAAGCAAGATTTAATGAATCAAGCCAGAAGTTGGATCTCTTGAAGTATTCACTGGAACAGAGATTGAATGAACTTCCTAAAAACCATCCCAAAAGCAGTATTATTATAGAAGAGCTTTCATTAGTCTCTTCACCCACATTAAGTCCTCGTCAGAGTGTAATATCTACTCAAAACCAATATAGTACACTGTCCAAACCAGCAGCTTTAACAGGTATGATTTTAGGAGCTTTTTTCCTTCTTCTTTTCTGATCTTAATTAATGGTTTAAAACAAATCTTTATTRCCAACTATACTTACAAGACATATTTAATTTTTCTTTTCCTAGATAAAGGCATATAGCGTTTCCAAGTGTCTGTGCACTGCAAGAAATGCAGATACATTTCTGTGATTTATTTGTTGACCTTTTTATAATCCTGTTGAAAATGCGAAGTTCTGGCCCTAAATAGCTCCCTATGGAATGATATTGCTAGTATTTAWCAAATGCCTTTAGATTATCAAGTACTTACCATCAAGGTGGATAAGTATCATTTTTCCCATTTTAGAGATAGGGAAGTTAAATTGCAGAAGGGTTGTGTTGCCCTGATCATAGAACAAATAGGTGACAGAGCTGGMGATAGGCACCCAGCTTTACTCCCAGTTCCTATTTTCCCCCTAGGACCTCACTGGGTATCTGGAAGGTGAGATTTATGCTACCRAAACATGCATCACATTTGTAATCCAGAGAAGAAGGTCCTAACAAGCATGCATGAAACAGACTCTTGTTCGTGTCAGTTGTTTTCCTTGCAAATAAACATGAGGGTGATATTTTTTTTTAAGAGACTTAGCCTACTGTGAAGGACCATTACATTTATACATAAATGTGACTTAGAAACCTCTCATGCTTTGAGTCACCTGGAATTGTCCTTCATTGAAAGTAAAGTTCTAAGAAATTAACCATACTTCAACAAAGGTTTGAATATTTGCCTCACAGTATTCTTTAAGAAAAACGTGCTTTTGACTGCTTGGGGGTATGTTGTTRTTTTAAATTTATTTAATGAGTGGTCACAGAAGAATTACTAGAACAGGTTTGATTTTATATTTTGTTTCCTAACAMATTTTGCATATAGCTATTAAGCCTGCTATTAACAGAGTAAGTTTTATTACAAAAAAAACCACCTGTAATTCAAATGTAASTCAGGTTATGCATGTATAACTGAAACCAGAATTTAGTTTTGAAGTACTGTGGGATTATATTTTAAAACTAAAAGCTAAATAGCTGCTAAGCTACAGTAATAATGATAATAATAAATAACAATAATAATAGCAATAATAATAGCAATAATAATAACAATAGCAATAATAATAACAATTGTAATAATAATAGTAGTAGTAATAATAATAACAATAATAACAATAATGATAATGATAATAATAATAATAATAAATAAAATGGATCAAGTCTATTTCTCTTGCATTGTGATTTATCAGGACCTCGGCCGAGAGTTTTTGTAAAGTTGTGTGGTAAGAGGAACATTTTTCATCAAATGAAATCTCAGATGATCAGAGACTGTAGATAGGATGTATCATGCCTTGGGTTTAAAACAGCTTCCTTTTTTTTTCTTTTCCTGTAATACATAATCAACAGTCAGATACATTTTAGTGACAATCCCTCTTTAAATGTGATTTACTGATACATATGAAGTTTTTGAATAGAAATTGATAAAACAAAGCTATATGCTTATGAAGTTCTTAAAAGTTTAACTTTCATATTGCTTACACAAAGAGCTTTTGTATTGAGCCAGATTTAAATGAACMGTGTCTTTGTGTTTTGCCTCTTAATGTTTTGTGAAAAATAGAGCAGCRCTACTGTCATACTTAAAGTGCATCAACATAACTTTCTGATTTGCATCCATTCCTTATACAAGAGTATAGCTTTTCTACRTATTAATAYCTTTTTTTTTTCTAAACAGAGTTTGGGAATGAAGTATTCTTTTACCTTTTAACCTGTTTCGGAAGCCAATAGCATCTCTTTGTCTTCATAGCCTAATGCTTAGCTGTCACTTACGGCTGTTAGCTTCCTACAGGTTGGGATTTCTTCTTAGACTGGTTTCTTGGTGTCTGTTCTGTGGGCTATGATGTTGCCAGATCATTTTTAGGTTAAGTCTGACTTYAGTTTCTGTTCCAAAAGAGTACTTTTAAGTTTAATGGTTACATACACTTGCCATCCAAAGAAGACTGCATTTCAGAGCTGCATTTGTAGCTGACACTGATTATAAACTGGCTAATTCCACCACTTCTGGTAGTTGATTTTGTCAGTTGGTAGTGTCACAGTTTTACAGATGTTATCTTGCACAGGATGAAGTCAGCCTACCATTYTTGTAACCATCTGTGGTATTCAGATGTTTTTGTGCTACTGGAGGAAACTCCTTTCAATTTGAAGAGCAGCCTCTATACCTCATTTGGTTAAAGATGCAGAAGATTTGGAAGAATAGTTTGTTGAAGAGCATCTTGTCTCAGCTTTTATAAATCCAAATTCAATCAAGTTGGAACAATTCAATGATTTTAAATTATGTASTAACTCAAATTTGACTTTAGCATGCAGCAGGCAAATGTGATTTCTTAGTGTGGGATTTCTTACACAAATTTGTAGTCTYGATAGTTTGTTAATTTGATCCAATATTAATTAACTGTATAAAACTCATTTAAAATTTTTATTGCTCCATTTGCAAGATTCATTGTTTTAATAAGAAACTTGAAATTTGTCAATCTTAAAATAYGACACTGCTTACAGCTTGAACCCAAGTCAGTTAGGTTCCCAAGTGAGGAAAACAAAGGTACTTTTGAAACACAGGATAAAAACTTATTTTGTGTTACCTTGGTGAACTGTTGCTCTTATCTAGAAGGTTGAGTCCCTTCAACATAGTTGACTTTTAATACTTTTATTTTCAGTATATATGTGTGTCTTGAATTTGTCTTTTGATTTCATCTGATATTTCTGTTATACCCTGTGGGAGTCAGAATGTGAGCTATTACCATCAATCAGTCATTAGTCATTCACTTGGTTTGCTTAAGAGCAGGAATCTTTCATAAATCATTGTCCATCATCTTCTAGGTACCCTGGAAGTGAGGCTCATGGGCTGCCAAGATATTTTGGAAAATGTCCCTGGTCGATCAAAAGCCACATCGATTACGTTACCTGGTTGGAGTCCAAATGAAGCCAGATCATCTTTTATAAGCAGACCCAGTAAAAGCAAAAGTGGGAGTAGTAGAAACCTTCTGAAAACTGATGACTTGTCCAGTTCAGTATACCCTTATTTCTCTTATGTTTATGCATGTTTTTTATTTAAATTTTCAAGGGCATGATGTGTTCTGTAATTTAAAATACTAAATTGATGCAAAGCTTTAAACTTAACTGTTTCTTCACTTATTAAGCTGTTAACAAAAGCAAAAGCACAAYCACACCATTATGCCCATAAGAACCAATTAAATATGAGATTACATTTCTAAGGGAAACTTACTGGAGATTTTTTTGTTTGTGGAAAATCCTCTTAAAGATTTAAGCTGAGATTGTGTACTTTACTTACAGATGAAGTCTGTGCTGTACTGAAGCTGGATAACACTGTGGTTGGTCAAACTAGCTGGAAACCGATTTCCAATCAGTCATGGGATCAGAAATTTACACTGGAACTAGACAGGGTAAAGATGTGGCCTGRTTTCATTGACAACTGTAGTTGATTCTTTGTATTAATTTCATGTTGCCTTTTTTCCCCCTGTTGCTCTCATTTTGTTCAAATTCCTAAGTGCAAGTATTCCCATGTTTATCAGAATGCGCTCCCTGGAGTTAGGCTGTTGAGCTGGGCCAGCTCAACCTTTTCTGACTTACCAACTGATATATTTTTTGTAAGATACCTGATAGTCTTAGTATTTTAAGGTACAAGGATTATATTTTTCCATCAGTGTTAAATATAGACTGAAAATCACACTGTGTTTTAGGAGTTTAAATGTTATCTCCAGTATATTCTTAAAACACATGAGAAAAAAAGCCACTTTCCTGGTTTTGTTTTTTCCCCACCAAGCTCCAGTCTGGATTCCCTCCATCTAGGAAGAAAGCAATTTTAAAATTGCAAGTAGAGAAATTTAGGTTACAGTCAGGAGTAATGCAGGAAAAGAACAAGCAGCTATGGAGCCCTGAAGCCTCAATTATTCTCAGATTAACACTAGAACTACTCAGTGTAGTAGCTGCTCCTGCCAGCCTTGTGTGTGTCATGGTCTCTAAGAACTCAGCTTTTGGTGCTAGAAAAGGACTTTGCTTCTGCTGTTCCAACCCCATTATTTTTTAATCTGGTGCTTCTTCTTAACTTTTACTTCTTTTAAACCTTACCTTAGCTATGGTAGAGAGTAAATTGATGKATCATGATGGAATTAAACTAGTAACATAGGATGCTGCTGTTTCAGTATATTGCGGGATTTCTTCTCTTCTGGGACAGGTTTTTGTAACACACATGCAGGACATCCTAAAAATACATAAATCACATCAGCAAGCTACAGCACTAGTTCCTGTTAAAGTTAGCTTTTTGGCCCCTCTTCTGACCATGTTACAAAAAGTATATGCATTTCTGGAAATACTCTTTAACGTTTTGCATCATCRTGTATGCAAGTACTGAAATGTCTGCAGGCATGAAATTAAGTTGRTACTTGTAAATAATATGGAAAACTACTGAAACTGAGGTTTCTAAAGACAAGTTAAATTTTGCTGTCAGAGCTTAAGCTAAAATATCTTGAACAAGCAGTGTTGTTATTCTGACCCAAAAAGTCTGGTGATTGTGGCTCTCTGCTACTACTCTCAGGGGAAATTTTACACCGTTGCTTTTATTTGTACACTGGAGATCACATCTGAAGTGAAGTGAAATGCTGTGCTCATCCTAATGAGAGCTTCTTCAATCTCACTGGTTAGCCCTGACAGCCTTTTCAAGTATCAGCTTTGTGTCTTGATCCTTGAGTTGCTTGATCTTAACATTGTACAGGTAACTCTTGCAGAACAATTGTTAATAAGTGATTTCCTGTGTCTGTGTTWCCTGTCATAGTCACGTGAATTAGAAATCTCCGTTTATTGGCGTGACTGGAGATCTTTGTGTGCAGTAAAGTTTCTGAGGTTGGAAGATTTCCTGGATAACCAGCGGCATGGCATGTGTCTCTATCTTGAACCCCAGGGCACTCTGTTTGCAGAGGTGAGAATGTTTCTTTGAAGCACGTGAACATACTTGCAAGTATTACATTGCAGAATAGTTTTACAAGTTTTCAATAAAC
Source organism: Malurus melanocephalus (assembly GCF_030028575.1). Lineage (NCBI taxonomy): Eukaryota > Metazoa > Chordata > Aves > Passeriformes > Maluridae > Malurus > Malurus melanocephalus. Next base: position 3,115,937 of record NW_026623240.1, on the reverse strand, counting down.
TTTTAAGAATGCATTCTGTTCTGAAATTTGAATTATAACACACATTATTTGAACTGCAGGTTACGTTTTTTAATCCAGTCATTGAAAGRAGACCAAAACTCCAGAGGCAGAAGAAAATATTTTCAAAACAGCAAGGTGATTATTGTAAAGCTTAAAAAYTGTATAGATCCGTGATACTTTTTATACTGAAGTCTGTTTGCCTGCAAATAATGCAGTTGATAATTAAGGCTTTGGCACTGTATTTAGAAATCTTTTCTATTAAAAATCCTATTATGCATTATTATTTAATTGTGAATAATTAGGAATTGCTAAGGAATATAACTAATTTAGTTTGTTGTTCATAAACTATAAATTGATTAATAGGGGCTTTTTTTAATTATTGATTTTGGTAATGAGTAAGGAAATCACTTACACTCTGTTTTCTTTTTTCACAATACCATCTCTATAGGCAAAACATTTCTCAGAGCTCCTCAGATGAATATTAATATTGCCACTTGGGGAAGGCTGGTAAGAAGAGCTATTCCTACAGTGAATCACTCAGGCACGTTCAGCCCCCAAGCATCAGTGCCTGCCACGGGCTCAGTGGTGGATGCCCAGCTCGCTGAACTCACCCTGCCAGCCGGGTAGGTCACCCTGCAGCWCTGAGGTGCTGCCAACCTCACTGTGTGCACAGTCTGATCATTCTGCAAGGCTGCACACCTTCCCTTGCTTTAGTTGTGGTAGACTATTTTATAGCTAGATCCACACACACAAAGTTTAGTTTAAAGAAATCTATAAATATTAATTAGTCTTTGCTGTACACTGAGGARTTATTTATCTTTTTGTCAGTGACTCTCCTGTAGCCAAATTGGACTTCGAGCTGGAGCCTGAGCCTCCACCTGCTCCACCCCGTGCGTCTTCCCTTGTGGAAATATGTGAATCTTCCTCTGAGATAAAGGCTTCTGATGTGCCTTCTCAGGCAAGTAACTTTTAAGAATCTAGGGTTATACCATTTAACAAGGTGTWATATTGGCAACTTTATGATGGATTTCTTTCTTTATGTATCAGCACATTCTCCCTTAGCTTCCACACACAGAATTGTTGCAGTAGAATGCTCTGATTGCTCTTGGTGGCTAACTGTTTTTGTGGTTGGTGTGCTTAACTCTCCATGTCATTGGTTCCACCACAAAAAAAAAAAAAAAAGAGCTCCAAAAGTATTACAGCATATCCTAGGTAATGGGTGTATTAAGAATTTCACGTGCTTATAGTAAAATTTCTGCATGCATTTGCATTCACATTCAGTTTCAAATTTTTGGGTTTCTTGTTCTTCACAGGATGAAGTAACAACTTTTGATTTTGAAAATGGCAGAAATAGTATTGTTCCAAAACTCCAGCCTGAAATAATCTGTGAGTCTGATATTCCCCATTCAGACATGAAATACACCAACACCAGAGAGCCTGAAGATAGAAGGTAAAAAAGCAGTGGATTTGCTGTTTTGATCTAAATAATATTTCTTAATGCTAACAAACTAGAAACCTTKTGACATTTTTTTATTTACATAGATCACAACAAAGATTTCAGTTCAGTCTGAAGGATTTCAGATGCTGTGCTGTACTGGGCAGAGGACATTTTGGAAAGGTAAATGTCAAAAGGCTGTATGAAGTGTCAAGGCTTTATCAAAAACTAGATACGGCTCTTAAATTTCTCTTCTGTTTTAGGTGCTCTTGGCAGAATACAAAAACACAAACGAGATGTTTGCTATTAAAGCCTTAAAGAAAGGAGATATTGTGGCTCGTGATGAAGTAGACAGGTCAGTTTGTACAATATAACACATGGATTCCATCAGTCAATTGTGTGCTCTACAGGCAGCAGCTGAGTGGAAAATTTGTCATCTCCCTGCACAGTTGGCTGCTGCAGATGTGGTCTTGTTCAGGGGCAAGGAAGGAGCAGAGTAACCCCTGGTTTGTCTCAGTGTCCTTCTGAMCCTGCCTGAACTACAGCTCTGACTTAAAGCTGATCCTGGTTTTGATTTTTAGGTTCTCTTGCAATTGTTTATTCTAATTACTTGTTCCATAGATTTCCATCACATTAGGGAATTACAGTGGCTGTTTTCTTCACTGGCAAAACCGGTGTTGCTATTTCTCAACCTGTAACATACTGTCGTGCTCTGTCCATCATAGTTCCGTTTGTATACTTCACTGTTGGGTGCTTTTTGACTCAAAACTCAGATTTTTTTTCCTTCCCTTGGAAGCRAAGGAGCCATTACAAAACTGATTTGATTTAGTCCAAGAAGGTGTTTTTACAGCTGTTTAAAAGTGACTGTATTCATTTGCAGGAAGAAAGATAGCTGTATTAACAATAAGCTGAAACTTAACCATTTGGTTTAAGGAGGAATAACCAAGAATTACTATAGATAGATATCTATAATACTGTCACTGGTTTTTCATTTTATGTATTGTATRCTATTMMAGTTAAAAATGGGTCARAATGAATGTCACATTATATCAATGTATAGTTAATGCAATCTGAGTATTTGGAAGGAGAATTGTCAGGGCACCATTTTCATGGACTACTAGGTTTCCTCTTTCCATTTGAGAAAACTAAATATAACTTCATGAAATCCTGGTATTAAAATCTCCCTTGAAACAAACAAAAAAAAAATGTTACTATCCTGATGAATAGAGCAAAAAAAATGAGWTATAAAATACCACTAATTTCTGAGAATTGAAAACCTGTGGTTCAGCACTCAGCTTTAAATTGTTCCTGATTTTATTTGCAGCTTGATGTGTGAAAAGCGAATATTTGAAACTGTGAATAGTGTAAGACATCCCTTCTTGGTGAACCTTTTTGCTTGTTTCCAAACCAAAGATCACGTGTGCTTTGTAATGGAATATGCTGCTGGTGGGGACCTGATGATGCACATTCATACTGATGTCTTCTCTGAACCCAGAGCAGTGTGAGTATCCCTCCYTTCCTGTGGCATTAAGTGAAGGGCACTTGGCTCAGTGGATAAGAACTAAGGGCTTTATCACCACATGCCACCACATTATGTCACTTCAGTAAATGCTGCTTAAGTTTTTAAAAGGGTTGGAGATTCTAACTGATTTTGTTAGAAAAAGACATGCAGGTTTAATGTGTCTGAMTCTTCCTTGAATTCAAAATCTGTAAACAAATACTTAATTTTTATAATACTTCTTTTTTTTTAAGATTACATTAAAAAGCTGAATAAAGAGTTAAAATAGCAGACAAGGCTAAAAAAGGAAAGAATAAGCCGATTTAGAAACCCTTCAATACTATGGCAGTGGGCACTACAGAAAATGTATCCTTCAGGCCAAGCAAACATACTATGTTTGAAAGCTGCAGCTTTAAGTGTTTTTGCCATCTGGCTTTAAAACTGGCCTTGTATAAAACTAATCTGTACCCGAAAAAACAATTGGTAATCTTCAAAGGATGGCTTATTAAAAAAAAAAAAATCAATAATGGGCTTCACATTCTGAAAAGCAAGACTAAATTCCATTAAAATTTTAACTTTTTCAACAGATTTTATGCTGCATGTGTGGTTCTTGGACTTCAGTATTTGCATGAGCACAAAATAGTATACAGGTAAGTAGTCATTTCCAACAGATGAATTTCAGCTGTTCTGAATAGCACTGAAGAAACAYCAAGTGATGCAATTTTGTTCTCGAATGTTCATTTAGAGATTTGAAGTTGGATAACTTATTGCTGGACACAGAAGGCTTTGTGAAAATTGCTGACTTTGGTCTTTGCAAAGAAGGTAATAGTCCTTTAAATTTTCTTTCTAGGGGAATTCCATTGTCTGTCCTACTCTTGACTATTCCTTGAGTTTTGGACTGCCAGATGTGTCTATTTACGATGTGTCATTTGAAGGGAAAAAACCACATCTCTGATTGTACAAATGTGGAGATAGGAGGTAGTTCCTTAGTAGGGAAGTACCAGGAGCACCTGAGCATTGCCCTATTCTTTGTATTTATTTTTTGTCAGTTGTGAGCATCACCTATTCTGACTCTTACTTCACCACATCTCTGCTTGTTAACAAGGCACACTGCGCATTTTACAAGTGAGTAGAAAAAGCATTAGGTAGTTTCCTCCTTCTAAACAAGTTGACACGGTGCAACAAAATCAAGTGCCATTATAATCCATCCCAAACTCTTACTTTTTTACAAATTCAGTATCTTTTATTTTTAGCTCTGAAATAGTTGCAACTCTAAGTAGATGGAAATGATATGCAAAGTGTACTATAGCTAAAATTGAGAGATTATCCCAAAAGGGAAGCCTAGAAAGTTACTTTCAAGCACCTCACTACTGGCAACTAACAAATAGAGGTAGCTATTACAGTGTTTTGAGAAAAACCCATTGTGTGGGCAATCCTTTTTYAGTTTGTGTAGCCTGTCTTCCATATATTTTCTTTTTCGGTAGCCTAAGAGGGAATTGGCTACATTTGGTAGGTCTTCAGACATGGGTGCCAGGGCAAGTTCTGTGGCTGTAGCTACAAATAAGTTCTGTAAATGACAAAACAAAATGAGAAGGAAAGCTCTTCCCTTCGCTGACTTCTATGATAAATGTTTTTTTCAAGTTTTCTGCAGCAGCTCCCCTTGTCTAATCAGGCCTGCCGGTGCTGATGTCCCAGATTTTGCCCCTCTGGAAAATACACGGCTTATTTTGCTCCCAGTTCTTTCGCTACACTCCATGTTTTACTTTACTGTATGTCGTTTGCACTACAGAAACATCCAGAGGGGCACATTTGACTAAACTAGTGTGTACTGCATTTTTTTTTGCTAACTGGTAGAAATAGAGCATAAGATTGTTTGTATCTTTCCAAACAAAGATAGTGGCATGACAGAGGTGTAACTGGAAGCTTAATGTGGCTCATTGCATATAGTGAGAGATGGAAAAATKTGAACAGAAGCACATGTGAAACAAAGGCATGGGAGGAAGGAGGAGGGAATGTTTTACCTCATTGGCCTGAGCCATCAGGACACAGGCCCTCGATTTACAGTATCAGCTGAAGTTGCTCYGGAGAGAGATTCAGCTTGGAATAGRTTGTGGAAGSGCAGAAAATACTGCTTGCTTTTCATTATCTGTAACTTTCAGGAATGGGATTTGGAGACAGAACAAGCACATTTTGTGGCACACCGGAATTTCTGGCTCCAGAGGTGCTGACAGAAACTTCCTAYACACGAGCTGTAGACTGGTGGGGTCTTGGTGTTCTTATCTATGAGATGCTGGTGGGTGAGGTAAGTTCTAGTGAGGTACAGTGGAGTCATAAAACTAAGCAATGTTTAAAAGGTTACAAAACTYAAGATACCAGCCTGTCAATATGTAATACACCCTACCTGCCACAGTRTCAGTATTCACTATACAGCACATATAGGCATACCCAGCTTTACAGTGAGCATCTTAAAGTGTGTCACCAAGAAAAAGAAGTGTGAAATACTGAGCAGCTACTCACCATAATATGGGCTGCTGTAACACTGGAGAAGTTGGCAAGTCATGTCTGGAACTTGAATTCTCAGCAACTGTAGAAGCCAGTCTTTACTTTTATTTTTAAATACATCRTTATGTTTTAAAGCAAATTCCAGTAATGGCACAGTAATACCAGTGTCTCCAAGTAAGAGCGCAGTACATCCATCCATACAGTTTTGGGGASTTAAGTTTCCAGAACACATCTGTTMCCAAATCTGAATGTGCACAGCAATACCAGTCTTTTGCTTTCAAATGCTTTTGGGGAAAAAAATAAACTTCTGTAGCTTGAATAGAAGTGAACTTTAACAAATAAAACTRGATAGCAGTGAAAGATTATGCCAAACACACTAAAACAGAAAGCCCCAGTTCCATGTAAATAAGCTGGTATAAATAAATCACTATTGARAAGTTTATTTGCTGTTGCATATACTGCTCTATCTTCTAGTCCATTTATCAAAATCTTCCAGGTGGCACAATAGCTCACATGCTAAAACSTAGAGTAAAGCTCATAATTTTGTTCTTTAAAAAAAAAGGATCATTCAACATACTTTCACTTCCTTTCAGGTTAAAAAGGACAAAAAGCTTGTGCAGTGTCACCTGCATTTGTCAGGCCACTTCAAAGCAGTTTTGGAACTGCTACATATAAAGATTTTACAGAAACAAATTAGTGTTTCCCATGCTATTTGTGAATGGCAGCTACTCCARAGAAGAGCTGATGGATACTTTCCATGTTCTCTGTACACCCTGTGTCAAAGATCCCAGTTTTAGGTGATTCTGCATCTAAAAGCACATTTTTTAAGCACAGTCCTTCAGTCGGAATTATAGGGTAATAGCAAACTGCCTTTTCTCTCTTCCTTATGGAAAGCCATCTGTTTCTGGAAGGAAGAGTTCATTTTAGGGTGCGTAACTCCAAACATTAAGCTGTGTGTGTTGTTTTCAGTTATGATTTTAAGCCTGTTTATAGGATTTTTTAAATTAATTTCATTRTAGTCTCCCTTCCCTGGAGATGATGAAGAAGAGGTGTTTGACAGCATTGTAAATGATGAAGTAAGATATCCACGATTTCTGTCCACAGAAGCCATCTCAATAATGAGACGGGTAAGAACATTTTAGTAATAAGCATTACAGTATCTCCCTCTTGTTCAGTTTCCAACAGTTACTTATGTGAGGAACAAAATACTCTAGGAACATGCACTTTGTGGTTTTCTCAAACAACGAAATTTCAGACTTGCTTCATTTATGCTGTGCTATGCTGCCTATCACCTTAAATGAAAATTGTCTATGGCATTCCACTATATTWGGAGCAAGTTTTTCTTCTTAAAATGTAAAACATTCAAGGCTCTCTTTTCCTAAKAGAACACTGCTGCATTGACCTATTTGGTAGATTAACATTGTCACATGAATATTGTAATTCAAAGACTTCTAAATCTTTTTGGTTTCATTCCAAYTGGGGCAGGGAACACTGTACACATGGCATCTGCAGTCTCATTCTTGGCAAGGAACAGCTGATTTTGGTTATGGTTGTTGTTAGTGCTGTTYCTTCGTGAGATGCCTCTGCTTATCRAAGAAAGGCATTGATGAACCTAAGTTAGGAAGACAAAACTGGAGGTAATTCCAAAGCCTTTGGAATCAGCTTCTCCTTTCAGTGTCTGAGGCTGACTATCAGTTTAGTACCCAATTCAGCAATGCAGCACAGTAACTACTGTGACATAACTAATAGCTTAAATATTGGGTAACTTAAAAGGATTGCTTAGTCCCAGGGAGTCTTTACCTAGAGAAAGAAGGCAGAATACTGTTTCAAGGCAGTACCTGGGGAAAGTATTTTGGCCGTGAAAATTCATKCCAGTATCCACAAGGGACAGGGTGCTGGCAGGCTGAAAGCGCACTGCTGAGAGCTAAAGCTTTGTCTGTCCCTTTCTTTGAGGAGCAAGCATTATCCATAGGTCAGGCAGTATGAATTTCACTGTCCACYTCACCTTGGTGCTGGCTCTTACACAGTAACACTCCTTCCTCTCCCTCCCCCTGAATTTCTCCACTGAAACCTTGCATGTTTTGTCAGCTGCTACGAAGAAATCCAGAGCGGCGTCTTGGAGCTGGAGAGAAAGATGCTGAGGATGTGAAAAAGCATCACTTTTTCAGAGTGAGTACAAACAAGGATTATTTCTAAGGACACAAAGGAATAGAGATGGGAAACTAAACATCAGTTCATTTATTTTTTAGCAAATCGATTGGAATGCTTTACTGGCCAARAAAGTCAAGCCTCCTTTCGTACCCACCATTAGAGGACGAGAAGATGTTAGTAATTTTGATGATGAATTTACCTCTGAAGCACCTATCCTCACTCCACCTCGGGAACCAAGGATACTTTCAGAAGAAGAGCAGGAAATGTTCAGAGATTTTGATTACATTGCTGATTGGTGTTAACTTCCACTCACTGTGAAGCCCCAGCTGACTGGCTCACAAGAATGCCTCTCTTGGAAGAATACCGACCCTTCAATTGCTTTCTGTGCCACCTGTAGCATCTGGGTTTTTTTAAATCACATGAAGATCCTTTTAAGTACTGTTTTTACACTCTTGTGAAGAGTGGCCTCTTTGTATATTGTTTTTTATCTGAGCACTGGAAAGCAGGTCTATGGCGTTCCTAAGCTGAGTTGGTGAACCCAGGCTGTGCTGAACTTCCCGCACACGGGTGCACTTGGATCTGTACAGTTTCTCTCACTCTTCCACAGCAGATAATACCGCTTTTTAAAGTATCTGCCTTAAGTGGGAAAAGCAGACTTTGAGCTAGGTAATCTCCACTCAGCCACATTGAAGTAAGTTGGGATACTGGTGACACACAGAACATGGTTCTAATCGGAGAAGGCAAATGATTTCAGCTAAAAATTGTGCRGTCTTTAAAATTACACCTTTCTACGTACACCTTCCTCTTGTGTTCTTGAAATAATGGTATTGAGAACAGATATGCCTTGTTTTGTAAATTTTCTATGGTATTTATTAGGAAAAATGTTAAATGCCTTGCCTTTGAGATAACAACTGTGTAAGTGCTTCCATTACAAAGAAAAATCCAGAAAAATCCGGAAAGTTTACCAAAGTCACTTGCCAAACAGTTTTGCCTTCAAGCTCCTTAAGCACGGCTTAAGGCCCTGGTTGGAATGAGGAATGTAAGGAGGATGTTGCTCAGTGTAACCCCAGAGCAGAGCAGTCACAAGGCCCAGGCCTGTCCCCTTCCATATTTGCCTCAAGCCTTTCCCGTGCCCCGAGGGGGCAGAGAAGTTCCCAATCCTTATCKCACCCCCTCCATCCTCCTCTGTCTGCTGTACAATATCATATCACTTAGCAAGCGTAAGGATTTTCAATGTATACATGCTGTGAACATGTATATTTGGAAGTTGTAATGTATTCTTACCTCCAGGCAAGTAATTTAATTGTACCACTTCACTGATGTTGCATAGTGGCCGAGGGAACAAAAAAATGTAGGCCACTGGTCACCTCCAGCCCCTGGATTGGCAGTTACTGAGGGTAAAAAGCAATATGTTGTAACAGAATGTATAAATATTTTTGATAAAAACAGTGTATATTTTATAAACCCCTTAACACTAAAAGCTGTACCTCAAAAGTTGGAAAGTAATTTAGACCAGACACTGTGTATTTGTAAACCAAGATCTATTTTTGGCATCTGCTGTTCTGTGAGCAACCATTAATTCTTGGAAAATAAATTTCCCACGTGGTCCTTACCTCCAGCACTATTCAGCACTGTAACCTCACAGGTTCATCCTGGCCCAGAGTTTGCTGTTCATTGGCTAAGGYAGTGAGAATCACACTCAAATGAGTTAAAAATTGGTGATTTTATCAGTTCAAAGAAGGAACACAAACCACTGGAACATGCACTGAAAAGGTGGCAGTTTAAAATCATGATGCTGGACAGATGTGGAGGGGCAGACAGGGGCAAGGCTTAAGGGAGAAAAGAATAAAACAATGGTTAATAGGGCTGAATCAGGCCGRTCCCCAAAGGAATGGGGCACCTTCCCCAGTGCTACCAATCACGTTGGGCAGTGAGTCAGCTCCTCAGCATTCCTTGTTTCCAGGTTCTATAATTGATAAGAAACAAATCATGTTCCTGTATCTAGCTGAAACCTACACTTTTGAGGTACAGTCAGCTCGCCCTTTTTGGTTCCCAAATATATATATAAGCATCACACCAGGTGCTTAATACTTATGAAAGTATCCTCAAACATACCTTTTTGTAACTACATCTTGTACAGAAATCTTTTTTTAATCTAAGCAAATCACTTAAAAAAATTAGAAAAAATTAGAGGGCAGGGTATGTTCACCCAGTTAAGCTGAAAAAAGCACTAATTTTATCTCTGTAGTTTTTTAAATATTTTTAGGCAGATTAAGATTTAAACCCTAGATTGTAAATATATTTTGCTATACTTTATCTGTATGTGGCTGCTGAAGCACTTTGTAAGGAAATTAGGATATTTTAGAATGGTACACTATGCATTAAAATGAAATGTGCCTTTAACAAATGTCATTCTAAGTGTTTTGCAGTCATTAATATCACAAATTAAAGTTCTAAATAGAGTAATTTGTAAATTGTGTCGCAAACATGATTTTGCTGTTTCTTGAATTGGCTGGTCTTGTTTTCTCCACAGGTAACTTCAGAAAACAACTTGGCAGCAGGAGGGGCCAATCTCTGGGTGGGAGCTCAGTGGGCTTCCATTAAAAAAAAAAACAAAAAAAAAACCAAAAAAAAACAACATTACAAATTCCCTCGAGTATCCCTTCTTTCTCAAGGAAAGCATCCTCCTCTGGCTTGGAGCAGTGCTGACAGAAGCAGACCCTGTCAGCTGGAGTTGGCCTGCTAGAATCAGCATTCTCCCTTCACAGGCTTCCTCTGGGGGCCCAGGGGAGACAACTCTCAACCCACTCCTGGGTACTGCATTACAGTCTTTTCCTACCCACTATTCCAYAGCAAGCTGTGTAACCAAACCAAAATCTATACCTATCTACCCCACACTGAACTGCTTCTTCAGGCAGAGGAGGAAGTTTTCTCAGTGCATTTTGAACAGAATTCTTTACTCTTAGGAGCCACATGGCATTTCACATGAGGCTATTTTACCCAGAGACAGACACTTCACTTCTTAACTCCTAAACAATTGCTGCAGAAAGGCCTGCTCCGGAGTTTCAAGGATGTAGTCTGAACTGCAGTTGAATTAACAGAGGAGGTGCTTGAAGATACTCTGCCCTTGCACTTTKGTGTGCGGAATGCAACCTTTCAACCTCCTGCCTTCTCCAGAGCTGGCTGCTGAGGTGCCAAAGTCTGCCCTCAGCCCAAGTGCACTGCAGGCTGTGCCACCCCTGGGCCCGGCTGACAGGCAGAGCAGGAGCTACCAAAGGGGTCMCAGCTGCCTAAAATGGAATTCAGAGCTAGGCCATTTTTTTCCTGGAATGCTTTACATTAACAGGTCTACTGCAGCCAGTACTAAGTGGCTTCCAGAATATATCTGCCCCTTGAAGCGCATTCCTACTTCTGCCTCTTTGTGCAGCACAGTTACTGCCACCCCCACACCACAGCAGACACAGGAGGAACTGCAGGGTCAAGGCAGGACTGCACRGCTCTGCATCCATCTGCTGCACTTCAAAGCTTTGCACAGATGTATTTAAATTCCTGTCCAGACAGCCTTTGCTGTATGCAACAATTTCAACTGCAAATACTCACCACTCACGTGTCAAGTGCTCGTGCACARTGCCTGAAAGGATTTAAGTATGAGCATCATGGGCAATGTACATTTCAGTCACTTTTAACCTTCATGCCATAGATTTAACCACCCCCTGAGCAGTGCTGGAAAGCAGCACTAACAGTAAAGCAATTTCCACTTCTGCACTCCCAAAGGTGTGCAGAAGTGTCCATTCAAACCATCCCAACCTTCACCCACAGAGAAGGCAGATGGTCAGATCAAAACCAGGAATGCCCAGGTAATAGAACACATWGCAACAAAATTGAAGGCAATACATCAGGCACTGAATGTGCACACTCCAAACCACTGAACATATCCCTTCTAACACCTGCACCATAATCCTTCATAGCTGCAACCCACACCTTCAATGGTGTAACAAGACTGTACAACCTTTATMATTTGTTTACAGAAAAAAATACGGAGTTGCAGTATTTGCACTGTCTACTGGCAGAGGAGGATTAAAGCCCAGCCACAAGAAAACACTGAGGGCTACTGGCAATCAGTGCTATCAGCAGTGGACACAGCCTCCCCTCGGGATGGCTCAGGACCAGATGTGCAGCAAGCTGACCCCCTCAGCTGTTCATYTGGGTGGTTAAACTGAATTTGCACCTGTGATACAAAATGAACTCAGSAACCAGAAGACCCCCAAGTTAAGCACACTTGTTGCTTTGTACACAAAGGGACAGTGTCTGGAGGCAGCCAGTGTTCAAAGCTCTCAGTCTGGGCAGGGCTCAACAGCTTCAGGCCTTCACTCAGCACCTGGCACATCATTTCAAACAGCAAGTACTCACTTGGAACATAACCACAGGCCAGCCACACTGCAGGGTGGGCTGGGGGATCAGAAATTCAACAGAAGCTTATAYTAGAAATACTTTTTACTTTCCTTTATGCAGCACCGAGCATCATGAAGTTGCTAGGAACTGAACTGAGTTCCTCATTCTTCTCTAGCTGCTTTGTCATGTCAAACTCACAGAAGAAAAGCAGAGACATCAGTGAGAATCAGGGAGACAGTGCCAAGGACAGAACTAATCCTTTTGTAACCAGTTTGAAAATATTCTGCAGCAGTTGAACAAAACTTGGAATGCCTTTTCAGCAACTGCTTACATTCTGGGTCCAAGCACCAACTACTAGAGTACTCTAGAGATCAGAAATTGTCCAGAAATTGAGCAYTGAAGCAGCCTTGTGACCAAGACCACTCAAGGATGAAGCTCACTCTGTCMTTCCATGGACTCCATTCCAGTTCTCAGCAAGTACAACAGTATGTGCATGTCATACTGCAGTCATACCCACAAGATTGTGTTTTTGGAAAACAGTTTATTTGGGAATTACACAATATTTTCAATTCTCCAAAATACATCGTACTAGATCCCTACAAAAGAAATCTAAATCAGTACAACAATATGAAATTAAATTTGTTGCAACAGTTATTAAATATTTACTTCCACTAATATATACATAGAAAATGCCACACAATGAGCTTGTTTACCCTTGGAATGTGTGCTGCCTTCCAGCAGTTACTCTCCATCTCCTCCAGTTCCACGACACGAAGACCCAATATTAACACTTTGTACATCTTTTATTATAGGCAAAAATAAAGTTTGTTGTTGGGGGGGGAAGGGTTAACAGAAATTAACCCTCTGCAATCTCACAGCTGTGGTAGTTTGTCTACTGGGGTATCAAACTTGAAGTCTGCTGGGAAAAGATCTGGAGCTCGAGGATAGATCAGCCTGTATGACTGTCTAATCGTAACATCAGCCACACCAGCAATATCACCAATTTCTACAATAAAAGCAGAGAAATGATTAGTTCTTACTTTTGCCATTTGTACTGAAGAAACCACAAGCACAAATTATCAAGAGGCACTAYACATTTGCTTCACTTGCAACTCTCCCAAAAGCCTGGTAGAAATTGTTTTCACTGTGGTGACTAATATTTTACATAAATCTGTCTTCTCATGTGCACAGTTCAACTTAACCTATCAATCTTGGAATAACATCAATTTCAAATTGGCAGAGGGCTAAGAAAGCAAAAGTCAATAGAAACATCAACTGCAAGCTCTACATATGACAAGCAATATTTTAATAAATCAACAACTTCTGGATCTTCATTTTAATGCTTTGATTAAATACACGCAAAAAACTGAGTCACAGACAAAAAGCGATACCTTCAGTTAAATGTGAAATATATTTACCTTAAAATGCATCGAGAAATAAAGCAGAGGCATTGAGCACTGTCTAATGACCTGAGGGAACACTTGTTTGAGATGTGCAGAAACTTAAATTTATTCAAGGTTTAGTAAATTTGGGAATTTAAACCTTGAACTGCATGAGAGCCTTCAGCATTGTACAAGAACACTGGAGCAGTGTGGAGCCATGGTGTCCATGGCAGGCAGCTGTATTTTAATAATCATTCTTAASAGATAAAATCCAGTAGCTCACAACGACCAAGGGTGAAGGCACTGAACTTCCTGGGTTCCAGGTCACTCCCAGGCCCAGGAAAGTGCCATCAGGATGGAAGCTCCAGGGCATAAGCGTAAGTTATGAATGCAGAACAAAACACCACAACCTAACAGATAAAAGCCATTCTTTATCCAAAAGCAACTCTCCACTAAGAAATTGCTAAATTTTTAACATTTCTGATCTGAACTGGACAGTTGRGTGGAGCACCTGGATCCATTTCTAACATTAAGTTCTACCCCCTGCAGCCTTAGCAAACTTCTTTTGCCAGGCATTGTGGCCTTGTAGGTCCCATTCTCCTTGAGCCCCAGGGGCTGATCCATACTGCTCTGAGGCTCAAGAAGAGCCCTGAACTCCTTACTGGCTCCCCATCAGCAGGGAACCAGCCACAGCTGATCCACAGCACCCCTGCCATCCCACACTTTCCATCTTTACCACAAGCTCACAGTAAATCAAGGACCATACTGATGCAGGTGATTCCCTGGCTGCAGCAATGATTAAAGAATCAATGTAATCCAAAGCCCAAAAGCTCCCTGCAACTGCCCCAGGTTTGTGTTTGGAGTATTTTAGAGCAGCAGAATGTACACATGCAAATCTTAGCATGGGTGAACTTAAAWTATGATGTTCATTCAAATGCACTGGTCCATTGCATTCAAGAATCCAACTCCTAATGCCTGAAGAAAATGAACTCAGTTTACACTGAGTGTAGCCAATTACTCCACATTCATTTTGGGGACTGGGAGATCCTGGTTTGGCTCTTGCTGTATGCAGTTAGAATGGAGCTTATTATCACTGCACAGATCTCATCCAAGTTTTACAGTAACACTGAACTTTCTTTCAAGCAGGAAGACAGGGCAAACTAAAAACAAAACAAAAACCAAAAAAAGAAAAAAATCAAGTTTTACCTTTTTGTGTCCTTTTCTCTGAAGAAGCTTGTGATGCCATGTAAATAGCTGCAGCTGCTACAGAAATAGGGCTTCTCCCAGGAACCAAATCTAATTCGACAGCTTTACGAGCAATGTGTGTTGCTGCCATTTGTACTTGTTTGGGAAGACCCAGATTAGAACAGAATCGTGACATGAAGTCTCCAGTTGTAATCAAATCAACACTAGTTTCCAGAGCTTTCAAAATAAGCTTAAAACACCGGCCTATTTCCTTCTTTGAAATCCTGGACACTGCACATATTTCTGAAGAAAGAGCATAAATTAAATTTTAGACTTCACAGCATTTAAACWTCCCCCAAAATAATCAAACTTGATTCCCAAGACCAACAAAAAAGGCCAATGTCCTGAAGGCCACCATCACTAAAATAAGCCCTGAACATTTGTGAAACTTCAGTCAGTGCACATTTATCATAAGGAGCTAATTAATTAATACAGCTCACTTAGTRAGGGAAATCTGCTACTTAATCCTAGAGAGTTGTATTTCTGTCAAGGAAAAGTTGCAACAGAACTGCTGGTTCAAATTCAGTTACAACAGTCCCCATTACAAAAAGCAATGCCTTTTAACCAACACTCAGAAACTAACTTTGAAATGCTAAAACCCCCATGCCCAAGAACATATTCCACAAATGTAAAAAATTTTCAGRGACCCTTCTACTGTCCCCTCAAAGGTGAGCTACAGCTGAGAACAAACAATCTGACAAAATCCTGGAGTAAAAAAAACCAACCTCCTACACTGACAGTAACTAAACCTTTATTTCATAGTAAAACTGAATCTGTATCACTGAAAACTTACCTTTAAATGTTCTTGGAACCCCCTCTTGCCTACAGGCTATGTAGAGACAAGCAGAAGCAATAGCATCATTACTTCTCCCCTTCAGGCTCTTTTGCTCATACACTTGCTTGAATAAATTATTTGTTCGATCCTTCAACACAAGAAGATGAAATTTAATTAACTCTAGGCCATTTAATTAGCAGCAATATCAAAAATTCATGTGCTCATTATATTATGCTAACTAAGTCAATGCCAGAACAATTTAAGGAAGGGAGACATGAACTTACAACTATATTTCTAGGGAGGTTGATTCTGTCTGCCATGTTGGTAATTTCTTTAAAAGCATTCATCATTGCACGATCAGAGCTGCTCATAGTTCTGCGATTTTGGTACTTTGARTTCCCAAATTCATCAAAACTTGCTGCACCTGTGCCCTGAAAAGAAAAATTTGTATAATCAATAATACAAGCAACTTCCTGCTCATTTTAAGAGGTTTATACATTTTAATTCAAGGTATAAGTTCCAACAGTTGTGCAAATAAACATCACTGAAAGAAACTCATTCAGTCAAGCATTGTTCCACACAGGTTCTACACTTTGCACCAGTCTCAAATCGTGAATTGCTTTCCAAAGAYCACAGGATACACTGGGCTTTTTCTTCCCTCATGTAACAATAATTAGAGAGTAGAAAAGAGTAAGATGATATTTATAATTTATATTGTCTACACATGTGTTTGCTGTCACAGTACACAAGGGGCTTCGAGGTCTTTCAAGTGGAAAGCACTTCTTCACAATTCCATCATGTGTAGAAACATGATTTCCYGAATCCACAACCATTTATTCCTTGCTGGTACCTTCAAACAATTTACCTGGGCAGGGGCAACAGACTTCCACTGCAGACAGATTTGGTCATTTAAACAAGCCACTGCAAACACCAACTACTGCACTGTCATTTCACCAAAACCAGGAAACATAAAGCAGGTCTTGATTTGTGACTGACTGATAGCCTGGCTAAGCACTCGCACACAGAGTTCTCAAACTGAAYACTCAGCAATGCATCAAGATGTCCAGGCTGTACAAAGTGGGGTAAGGACACAGTGAACAAAGGACACAACAGGTGCTGGCATCCCTTTTTTCTTCTGAGCTGTTCAGTTCTCTCCTTCCTGACCCACGTTCTTGGGGGACTGCCCTTCTATTTTAACACAGGCTCTAATTATAATCTACCTGAGGTGCACTTCTGCACTTAATACATGTTCTATGGCATATAAGTAAGAACACTTGGTCTTGACCTTTCACTTGCACTGCTCCCCTTTCCATACCCAAGGCCTCAATGAAGCCCCAATGGATTCCTCCCCGCAATTCTATGCCAAGAGATTGTATTAGATCTTAGTTCAACCAAAATTCTCCTGGAGTTGCAGTTACAACAAAAAGGAATCAATTATTACCAAAGTTGACAAAAGACATTTTCCACATGATAGGAAACGAAATTTGCAGTTTCTTTTAGGTTCACAGAAAAGAGTTCCCTATACCAAAGCAAAACTGAAAGTTACTTGTTCAGCTATTCTTCYTTAATTTTATGTTAGAATTTTAAAAATAACTGTAACATTCTGGCAATCCAGTCACAATTAACATGAGACTTCACCATGCCTCCATTTGATCTGCATTGTAATCAGATCAGCTGCAGCACACAGTATCTAATTTCAGAGTTAGAGTTCTGTGCCAGTATCCTGAAGACCTGCCCGTGGAATTCAAACCACTTCCACCACAGCCAACTATGCTATTCACCCTCCTCTTCACAGGCAAATTAATCTTTGTTCCAATGCAGGCTGCTGCCTCAGACAGATGGGATCCTTAAGCATTAAAACCAATTAGGAAATAATCCGTTTGCATGGGCAGAGCAGCCTCTCCTTTGCTGCTAACACACAGACCACACGCCCCCCACGGGAAGGAGCCCCAGAGCAGCACCTCCTGCCCTCCCAGAGGAAAAACAGGAAAACCACTCTGAAGCACAACTGACCCTCTTCCATACTTCTGCAAGGTAATACTGTTGTAACTGGTTCAGACTCCATTTACACATACATTCCCAGGAATTTACAACTGATGTGCCATGAGAATTATCAATGTCCTTTTGGATTTCCCAGAACACAGGTTGCATTTAAGGGGTTCTTCTGGTGGGGGTGTTTTTGGGTGGGTGGAGCAGGTCRCTGTAAAGATTTTATTATCTGCAGTGTTACTTCAAGTAACACTGGGGAAATAATAATTCCTAGCAACATCACTGGAACAACAACTTCTGAGAAATCCTGCAGTRCATGGACTGCAACACACAAAGCAGCAAAACATTTTTAATATTATTGGTGCAGTTATTGATTACTGAATTTTCATGAAACTTTCAGGAAATTACAAAAATTAATTTGGATCTTGTAGTAAAAACTAAGCGTAGGTACAATGCAAACTTACCTGGGTCACTGCTTYACTAAAGGAAATGCATTTGTGTGACTCATCTTGCTCGCGCTCATGGGAAACAACAGGATACGATTGCACCACAGAATTTTGACCCAAATATAGATTAAATACTTTCCTCAGGGGCATTCATGCCATGAAAGAATTCTACATTTAGTGCTATAACATTAATTGGAAGAATATMTATAACATGAGATATCCAGGTCTTCAATATGAATCTTATACAGACTTTACTAGTTTTTGCAAAAGGTGGTCCTTTCATTCCATCCCCAAAAAGGGCCATATTTTACAAACTGTTGAAACATACAGTTCAGGCAAAAATCTCTTCATAAATACATATGCTGAACAGTTTCTCTATGGACATACAATCTGGTACTTGACATAAAAACATTCAAACTTAGTAAAATTGAGTATTTTTAGTGTTACCTTGCCAATCATTGTACTCAAGTCACCATCACTCAGCAAAGGATTCTGGGTATCCCCAACTCGAGATGGGTCTTTGGTTGCTTTGTCATTGCTGAACGTTCTCCACTCTGAGCCCACATCTATGACCCGGTCACCTGAGAACACAGAARGCAACACAAAGTCTGCATTAACAGAGCAGTTTAAAATATTGAGTGAAATATTAAATCAGATACCTGAGCTCTGCACTGTAAGAAGGCAGTCTGGTGGCATACCCAAACACAACAGTAACTGGCAGGACAATCAACCAGAATGTTCARGATCTACAAGTTCAAGCCATGGAAAAAAAATGCAACTAGAGCTGCACAGAAGAYATAAATAACTAAAGAAACACATCCAGAACACAAAATCTGTAATCTTTATGGATTATAGTTATCCATATAGAGTATCATGGCATTTCCAATACACAAAAGGAATCAAGACCTCAATTTCAAGCTGAAGTCAGGACTGCCTATAGATTGTTCTCAGTCAGTTGCTGAAATATAACAATTTCTGTCACATCTGCCATGTGTTCATAGTGCAGATGTGAATTATCCACCATGCACAATCCCATTAAGCTGTAGTAAACGGCATCATTCCCAGATCCTTTGTACTCCCAATTTTGTACTTCTAACCCACCACAATGACATTCTGCAATTCAATTTTGTTCTTGAAGATAGTTCTGACCTTGCACAGTTCCCCATTGCTTGACAGTATCAACATAAAATATATATACTCAACTACTTCTTCTTAAACACAATCTACCCTGTTACACCTTGAAGAGTTTCAAGCAACACAGGAAAAGCACCACATTCTCTGAATGCAACAATTTTGCTTGCAGTGCCCTGTTACCTAAACCTTTCCTACAGCAATTCACCAGTTTGAGGAATAATTCTCACCAGCATTCTGATACAGGCAAAAGCCCTACAGTAAATACAGTAGCAGAAACTTATGGGGAAAAAAAAAAAGAAATTAAAGAAAACATGAACTCCAGCCCCAAACCCACTGCTGGCAGAGCAGTTAATTGTATTTACAGATCTGATAAAAGCAGCATCTCAAAGGTGTTGCCTCCAGAGCAWTAGTGCAGAGTTTTTAAGAATACATGTAAAGAAGAACACAAAGAGAATACTTTTCTTAGTTTTCTGCAGTAAAGCAGAATACAGCTCTGTGTACCATGTCAGAAGAAACTTCAGAATAATTGGCATCTTTCTTTGCTAAACCTGAGGAAAAAWTCACCACCTTTATCAGCTTTTAAGTGTGTTGTGAAAGAAACATCTGCAAAAAATAAGTAGCATTAATTGCATAATTTCCGGTATGGAAGTCTTAGAATGAAACCACAGAGGCTGATTTAACCCRGTGAAAACATAAACACARAAAAATACACTCYRCAAACAATGGTAATAACAAGATCCAAATCAGGAGAAAACACAGAAAGTGTGGAGAGAATGGTGTAACTGCAGAATTACCTGGGGGATATAAGGGGAATCTATTCTGACAGAACAATTAGATTTTTAACATAAAATTTTCCAAGGAGACTGCCTGAAATTGAAAGCTGTGAATGAACCAAAAGAAATTGCTACAACAAAAAAGARTAACTTTACATTAGAGGTGTTCTCATCAGTATCTGTCAGACATGCTCACAGCTATGGCTCTACCTTTATTTACTGCTCTAATAAAAACCAAGAGGAAGAAGAAAAAAAAATATTAAAAGCTACAGGGTTAAGGATAGAATGGATCTGTGCCACCTTTTACTCTTTCTGCTACAAAGGTCAACCCCCACACCCTTGGCAAGCTTAAATTTGCAGACAGTGTGCTCCTCTGGCTCCTGGACTCTCTGTAAATATTTGATTCAGTAATGCTCCTTCTATGGCTTAGCAGTAACTTTACTTTTAGACAAACCCCCAATACTGTTTACAGCATCTAAAAAAAGCAAAATGTACTTAAAATTCTGGCATGGTATAAATAGAACACTGAGTACAGAGCAATGATGTAATATTTTTCCACACAAGTGGGAATGACCTAAATGACTCACTCAGGGATCTGCCTCTTGTGAGTTATGAACCATTCCTCCTCTAACAAAAAAGTTTTATATCACTGCCTGCTTTGGCAAACACATTACAAACAGAAGATTGAGACCACTATTTCAGAGTGAGAAAAGATTAAGTAGAACAAATCACTGAMTATAAAGCATTTGTGTAATTAAGATGCAGTATGCAAATATCTTCATTTTGCCAAGAAATTGGCTACTTCAGRAAAGAAGTTTTTCTGTAAACTGTCAGTGTCATTGAAAATATTCAGAGGTCCTAGGCAGCACATTCTGCCTTTCAAAAGGCTTCTATAAAAGTGTGACACAAGCTGAAAGTATTAATGAAAATGGAAAAAATAAGCCCAAAGGTTTCCATAAATGGAAAATATATTCAGCTACAAGCACAATTAGTTGGATTATYCCATTCAGCGAGAAACAAAACACAAAACAAAAAATGTGGCATTTATTATTTTTAGTTCTTCAAAACATAAAAAACACTTTGGAACTGTGATATTAGYACAGATGCATTTAAGCCCCACCCTAAGTGGTCAAAACAAAACTTCAAAATACTAAACTTAGTCTTACAAAAAGCTGTGTAAGAAAGCAGGCTTGAAAACTGGTCCTTAATTAAGATTTCAAGCTCTAAACCAAATTTGCCAGGTCATACACTACTAACTGGCTTTCCTCAGCAAGCTGGAATAKGGGTCCAAGAGTAAAAAAAGTTCCCAATAAATACACCATAAAGTTATCTCAGCTTTCTCATGTTATTATATTGGTTTTGGCAACTCTATAAAGCTGCAGTAAGGATAAGAGTGGCAGCATATTCCCTTCACCACTTCTTTTCGATGCAGTCATTTTGAACAAATGGGCTTCACTAGCTACAGTTACATTAGATACTCCTTTATTTAATTTTTCTCAAACAGATGAGTTCATCTCCTCAGCTTCCTCCTCTGAAGTACATACAAAAACAATGRTTTACAGGACCAAATCCTTGTGAAATGCATCTCCAGGCTGATAKGCTAAAGCATCTTTCTGAACAGATTAAGCTTTCTCCATTGCTCAATTTCTTTTCATAAACTATTCTTCCAGTATTCAGTTCCTCTTTAAAATACAGTCTAACCGACCAACACACAGGCTCCAGTGCAAACACACACTGCCAACTTCCCTGACTCAGGTTGCCCATAATCTGAAAAGCTCACTCAGTAAAATGCAGAACTGCTACTCAGAACAGAAAACCTCAGGCCAAAGGTACWTTTCTCCACAACTGACAAATGTAAAGAGCATGTGCTACAGAAATGCAAGASCAAACTCAGGTCAGACTCAAAAATTAAAATAGAATTTTGCGCAGTTTTCAGAAACTATCTTGAAACATCTATGCATCAAAATTTAGGTATATTTACTCCTCCTCTAAAAATAAAGTGATTTCTCAGAGGAAAACATTTTCAGTCAACAAGTCCTGAATTTTCAGTTCCGTATTTACAGAGAAATATTATCAGTTATTTTAATGTGGCACTCCACTTGCAGTAACTCATAAAATAYACTGTGTATTTTCTTCTATGTATTYTTTAATTTTCTATGTATTTTCTTCTCCTGCATTCTGCAGTATCTGTTATAAGAAGACTGAAGACATCGAACCAAAACAAGAAATATGATGACTTTAATGAACAATGTAATCTTGCATATCCAGTCTTGAAACAGTTCTAAAAAGGCATTTTCTTATGTTCTTTTCAGAGGAGCTCTAATGTTAGCTGCGCATTGCATMAATTTCTACATATTATTAACTAATATTTTAATTTTAACACAAATATAGTATTAAAAGTTTATTTGCACTCTCAAGTCCCAAAATATCTAGAATAAGTAGTTTAATTCTTACAGTTAAGGAATCTACTGCCACCTAGTGAGCATATATATTATAATTGTAATTAAAAGCATTTTACAATGCCAAATTTAAACACATATATATGTAAGTGTAATCACACACACACACAAGTTTCAATCAGGTCCTTCTTGTTAAGCAGAGTAATGAGGTGCTGCCATAAACTCCAGTGAAAAACCTAAGGAGCAGACTACAAACTAGGGAGAACCACGAAGACATGAAACTGCACAGAGCCAGGCTGAGATTAAGTCCCAACGCTCAGCCTCTCCTAACTCCTAAATCACTTTTGCAACCCTCTGCTGGACTTGTTCCAGAAAGTCTCTCTCTTTCTGGAACATGAATCCCAGAGTTAGACACAGTACTCYAGGTGTTTCTTACACATTCTATTTATTAGCTTACATACTGCCCCATACAGTAGTACTCAATCCTTTCTTCCCCACTTTGCAGCTTTAGAACTTCTATTAAGGATCAGACGTATTAAATGTTACCAAAAAATAGGCTCAWTGGGAGGAAAAAAAACCCACACAATTTCAGTGTCACAGGTTTTTCTACAAGATTTCCAGCCTCTAGTAAGACAGGAGTATTCTTTGTAAAAGTTATCTTGTTTTCAATGAACTGTCAACACCACAAATGCATCATAACAACCAGTAACACCAGTCTATTCACAAGACCRCTAAAATAACTAAAGCAGGCTTTCAGATGCTAAACAAAACATAAAAACCTCACAAGCAAATGAACAAAAAAAGCCACGGATGATTATAACTAGTTGCCAGACATCCACATCATCACACCAGTACCAAAATGCAACTATGGATTGAAACAGACAGTACAGCACCGCAGGCAAATGACTGCTACAAGAACAAGGCTTAGCAGCTCCTGCRTATCAAAACAGTGACAAGTTTAAAAGGACTTACAGGCTTCCTAAGCCATCAGCTTGCATAATAATTTTGGAGGAAGCAAATGAGAGTGGAAATGTTAAATGATCAGGTGGACAAGTCTGGTCAGCTGAAGTTGCACCTTTCCAGGACTTGAGGCCTTTAAAAGATTAACAGCTCAAGTACTTGTGAAGGATGCTCCAAAATACAGAATCTCAACTCAAAATGCAGTACCTGATCTATCCTACATCACAAATATTAGAGACTCTTTTCATCAGAAGAGTTCAGATTGTTTCTAGTCCTCATTTGCCTAAATCAYTTTGTCAACCAGTAAGGAAGCAAGTGAAAAAATATTTCCCAAATATGCTTCAAAATGTTACTGTTACTCTATCAGATATATCTTCAAACTTCACCTAATGGAAGCATTAGCAGCTCTGAAACATCTTTGGTCCCCAGCAAAGAACCCACAAATTAGAAAGCATCTTCCACCCTACAGGAAATTATAATAAGCTCGGCCCTTAGCATGAAAAGCCTGACCAAAGATGCTAACTTCTAACATCTAAAGTCTGCTTATACTCGTACATGCATGACTGCTGAGCACCTAGAACTATCACCCTTGCCTTTAAAGCTGAAAAGGGTTAGAATTGAAACAGACTATTTGAAATGCTGGCTGAAAAAGACAAATAGGTTACTTCCTTCATATTAACAATTCCCTGTATAAAGTAACCATGAATGCACATGCAAAAGTTAACTATTCAGAATGTCTTTCAGCATTAGTATCCTTCATAATTAGCTTTGCTCYGAATGCAGAGTCTTTTTGCAAGGACCACCTTTTGTCAGACACTTAGTAGTAATCTGGACATCAAGCATGAAAGCARTCATAAAAGCAGCTAATACACATCCATATTTAAAGATTTTTGCCTACTTTTACAAGCAATACTTTGAATTAAGAATTCATATTTTTGTTTTAAAGATTGACAGTATTTGCAGAAAGGAGTAAACCTGAACATACACCCAAATACTAAAGGATTTTTCCCCATGGATGTAACTGCCCTCTACTGGATCCAAGTCAGAAGTACTTTAAAACCTTCCCCATTTACAGGATACTACAAACAGCTGGAAAAAAAAACCAACATTTCTTTGGTTTTCAGAAAAAACAAGCACCTATACAGAAACAAGGAATCTTATTCCACATGACAAACATCCTGAGTAAACAACTGGCCAGTTGAGAGGCAATTGCAAAACCCCTTCCTACTCATTTATTATACTGCCGAGATAAAAATATCGGTAGTACAGTCAAATCTTATCTATTCTTCATGGATCACCTGAACTTAAAATGCACCATTTTGATCTCAAACTTTCCAGAAGTATCAGTTAAACAAATACTCAGACAGAATTTGSTAATTGTCCAAGGATCCCCATCAGTTGGAGACAGACTTACGCTTTTTTAATCAAAGAAGGCTACCCAAAACAGATCCATACAAGAGCACTGCTCCTCTCTCAGCCACACCTGCCCACTGAAGCAGACAGATCTAACCAGTTAAAGTTGAATGCTGAAAATAAACTCCTCACTGCTTAACTCCTGCCCAYTAAGACAACATTTAATAAAGCTATAGAAAGAAGTTTAAGGAATGTTTAGAAAGGTATTCCTAAACTGAGATATTCCTAACACCTGATACACTACATAGCAGTACATGTCACTGGACTTGTTCTTATCGTCCTCTGGACTTCAGGTCACCATCTTGCTACATGAAGAAAATTCAGTGCTTTGTCTTCCGCTTTCACTCTGCTTTCTTCAGCCCTTCTGGTATATCAGCTGACTCTCAGCCTTTTTTACTGCCTATAAGGTAGTAAGCAAAATATTTACCTGTCAAGAAAGAGGATTTACTAGCCTTCAGCTCTTGAAGAACATGCTTTTCCCCCACCAAGCCTGTCTGAAGAATGAGATATGGTGAATGTTTTAAATGAACACAGAACTAAATACTTCTCCAGCCCTAAGAGCTCTGTCCTTGAACTCTCCCACTAGCCCATGAACCCTTACTGTAGCACATCGCTTAGAATGACCAGAGAAAGGTATGGATAATAAAACACAATTGTCATGACAGCAAATAAACCAGGACRGAGGTGTAAAGTCTCAAATGCATGTCAATCCAGACTAATATCAAAATTCCATGKATAACTGTACTTGAGGTCTCCAAGTGCCTTTCATTCAAAAAGCAATRTGCAGAAGGAAAAGTTAACAAGTTGGAAATAATTACCATGAAAAGACAGCACACAAGCTAATCCACAAAAGGTAATAACGAAAAGGCAGATGAGAGTTTTTAGTAGACTGAAGCAGCATTTTGAAACAATGATACACTTGACACCAGCTYCTGTTGTACCAATGTTGCAAGATTTAATTATTATTAATACTGCACAGCAAAATACCAGYTTATTTAGAACATGTGGAAAATGCTGTGCAAAAAAGGCAGCATCCTAGATTTAACTTAAACTTCAATATTATTGACTAAAAATAAAACTTTTAAGTAGAAAACAACTGATAAAATTTTTTTCTCAAAAATCCCTTTAAAAAGTAGTACTGACAACATACAGTTCTGCCTAAAATAGAGAATTCACCTGATCAAGAGACCAGCTCCTTCTTCTCCCAGCCTCCTGCTCCTCCAAACTTTTCTATTGCTTTACCCTTTCAAATGCAGACCTGATAAATGCAAGATCAGTCATAATACTAATAATACTGACTTAATCTCCTATCCCAGAATATCGATTGCAAACACACACACCAAACACAAAACCACAAAAAACACCAAAACAAACAAAAACAACACCCCCAAAAAACCCAAAACCACAGTGAAGCCACACCAGCCTGTATTTCACAACAGTAAAATAAAAGCACAAATTCAGCATTTACCATTCAGCCCCACAAACACCAACAGTGCCCTACAGATACTAATATCATAGTATTTTAAAATAAACCTGTAACACTTCTTTGGCTACACAGCATATTAATTTGGGGGGGGGTGGGACTAACTCTTCTAAATGATCCCCTTCAGTGCTAAAGACCTCAGTAACTTTTAGTCCACCCTAAAACATATTTTCAGTGGGCTCTTTTGACACGTGATCATGGCATGCAAGCCTTGAAACAAAACCTTTCTATGCAAAAACAGGAAATGAAATTGTTACTTTCTTAAGGGGAACATGCATCATGACATCTGCAACAAATACAGAGAAGTTGCATTTGGAACACATAAAACAATTTTGTCTTCACTCCTTTAAAAGGTCCCTACTTCACGAGAATCTCCAAACAAACAGGCATCAAGAATTGGATCTGGTTCACATCTCCTCTAAATTTCTTACCAGACCAGGTGAGAAAATACTGAGTGCTCACACTTCTCTTTGGTCATGTACTCTTCAATTATTTRTATTCATCCTATTTAACTGGTTTTCCAAACTACCTGCTAGATACCCCAGCTAAGGAATTGGACACAKACAGGTAAGCTGAACAGCTGAAGGAATGCAACACAGAATGAGAACAATCAGCAAAACGCTGTTAAAGCCTTTTGGTCACAAACCCACAGACATGCTTCGTTAAACTTTTTTTTTTTTTTTAAATTTACCAGTAATGTTGGCTGATAATTGCACAYACATTTTAAAAAATCAACAACAGTTCCCATTAATATTCTAATGATCCTGCTCACTGGAATGCTAACAACTTGAACTAAAGAAATCACCAATGCTATTAGTTCAGAAAAGCCAGAGGATAAACTCTTAAGGCAAGAACACCTTGTGACTAGGTAGCAGAAGGTACATGAYGTGACACTTGTGATAAATTCCAAGTTCCTAAAAATTACATTTATTAAGAAAGAGCTTTTACTCTTCTCCTAATACCAGAATTATCYTAAAAGTTACGAACTGATCAAGATAGACTTTTCTAAACTTTTGCTCAATCTCTATGACAGCCATGCAAAGAGCTGAACATACCCAACACTATTTTTAAGCAGTAACTTAGAAGCTTACTATCATATTTCAGCAGGAAATACTGCTGCGGATATTTGAATTTTTAACCAGCCAATTTATTCTGATTCATTGACCTTTATCAGAATTTATGCCATTTAAACCAGCCCTTTTTTTAATAAAGCAGTTATAACCCTTCCTTTAGGTTTTAAATTGTTTCATTATTTTACAGGAAACCGGTATTCAAGTTTAAATATTTTAACATTTACCAAGCTATGCAGAACTCTGCTTTTGCATAAACAGAAGACATGTATTTCAGTTGCTTGGCTAAATTAGTACTACCTTTGCCACAAATATTTAAACATTCAACTCTTTATGAAAATTTTTAAATCCAGCAAGGCAAAACAAAATCACCACAGTCTAGGATAAAGGGATATAAACTATTTGAAATATTTAACATCACTGAATGAATCACCCAAACATGCACCCTCAAGGAGGGTTTTTTCCTCATAATGGCATGCCTAAAAAAAATTGTGTCATAATACAAGCATGGGAAGTTTCCCGTGATAAAAGGAATAAAGACAATAAGGTGCATGTAAGATGCTCATCCTGGAAAAGATACATAAAAATGAATATGTAGCAGGTTCTATGACAACTTCCTCTCTTTCAAACAAAAGCCAATGCTTAAAAGGCCTTTCATTTGAAATATTCYATTATAGTCCAAAATGTAGTTTAGTATGTGGATGTTGCTGCTACACAAACCACGTAAAAGAGTTCCACAAAATTCCAGTGGAAGAAATTAGGATAGTCTTAAGTAATTAACAAACACAGGTGCTGGCAATSATATGAAGGTAAATCCTGCAGGGCAGGAGATAATTTCTAGCTAATGGGAAACTGAGGTTGGTTCGGGTTTGGTTTGGTTTTGTGTTSTGAGGTTTTTTTTTTCTTGTAAGCAAGTTATTCACAGACAGGTTTTATAACATTTCTCATGCTTCCAGAATGAAAGAAGAGTCATGATTAAAGACTGAGTACTGGACTGGACAGCACAATACTCCAATTCACATTACAGCATACTTTTGAGTAAATTTTGAGYCTTTAAGGAGATTTTGATTCTTTTCATAGTGCAAGAATTACCAGAAGACAGACTACTAAAAACAGTAAGCTTTTAGCCAATGGACAATCATGAAAAAAAATGTAAATCCCACACAAAAAACTCCAAAACAAACCACCCTACAAAAACTCCAAAATGAACAAACACCCCACCAAATCTACCACCCAAACTTGGGCATCAAGAGATAGCAAACCCACACACACGATTTAGGTTMTATGGTAATTTATAAAAATAAGAATAACTACTTACCTACTACTAGTCCACACTCAGAACAAATCATATCACCAGCTCTGTAATCCTCCACTAAAATGGAATCTGGATGATTTGGGCAAGTCACCCTCGGTAGTACATCCAAACTAAGAAAGAAACGAGAAGTATTAATTACTATTAARCAAGCAGGCTGCATATCAAAAGCATAAGAGTTCCTTGCTGATAAGAACACTTTAGTAAAACATCATTTAGTGATTTGAATTATAGAATATTAACTGTATTACCTGAGCTGCACCTTTTAAATAAATGCTATAACACTACATTTGCCAATCCACACCTTCAGATCACCTTAAATTTCAATTTTTTTGTATCTCATACTAAACCAAATCAAAACATCAAAAATCTACATAACAGAGTTGGTTAAATATAGCGTAACTCACAAACTACTGCTAAATTAAGTTTTTCCCAACAAGTTAATGGTGATTTCTCCATTCCAAATGAGCATTTTCACTCTTTCTAATCAGAACAGTATTATTTACCAGGTCCTCAACTCAGTAAGTAGTGTGACTACAACATTTATGCTTAAAAATTCCYAGTTCAAACACTGGTTTATTTTCAAGTATTTGAAGAATAAATCCCATTTTAAATTAAGCAATTCATTAATTGTGAGAKCTTAACAAAAAATAATCAGCTGATGAGGCAATTACATGACCACAACTTCTGATAATAGGSATGTCTCTTTCACACATGGATCTTCAAGAATTCCCATAGAGCATTAGCTTTATTTAATACAACAGCTTTTAGTTACTGACTAAAGTAACAACCAGTTGTTTTTAACCAAATGTTTTAGAAGTAAATACCTCATTCTAGAACTGTTGAGTAGTTTTACTGAAGTCAATTACTTAAAAAAATGTAGTAAGTGTTCACAACTGGGATCCATGTATTCCACAAAGCGATTTTGTTCCAGCTAAATAGCAGAGTACAGAAGTGATTACAAAAAAAAAATCATAACTACTCACTAACCCCCATCTGATTAAATAAAAAAAATAACTTGAAGCCCTTTCAATTGTAAAAAATTTCCTAATAGAATTATTCTTAGTTCTCATTTCCCACTATCATTTCGGCCTAACCTATACATTCCATCTTAATTTTAATTTTTTAGGTATTTCTTATGAGTCTAAAATACAAACAACCCAAACATTTTAATTCACTGAGTGTTCACAAAAACATCTACAACTTGAAACAAAAACAGAAAATCACCATTAATATTCAAATCTCCAGAAAGCACATGTCAACACATATTGAGATGACCAAATGTAACAAATTATCTTCAAAACACTACATTAAAGCTCTGTAAACCACTTTCTTTCTCACTATTCCCAGCCACTAGTTTCATATGACAACATTGTGGACAAAGCATTCACAATCATCTGACATTTGGCATYACACAAAACGCTAGTGACACACTAAGCAAAAGAAAAAAGAAGTCCAGAAGCCTCAAACACTAATAGAATTTTRTTTCAGACTTTACCCTTCATAAAAMATTGCAAAAAACTGGTCTTCCCATCCCAACTTTAATTTGTTTATCTAGACATATATGCTATACTCCTTGCAATGCGTTCAATTTCCTGGGCCACCTACACCGAAGGAAAATGCAAGGCACGTGTGTGAAGGCCCATCTCAGCTAATAACTCCMGAGTTGCAGCAAGACTAATGGGAAACACTCCTAGATCCTAGGACAGGTTTAGCAGGAGCTAGAGAGTCATTCCAGTCTGCTCCATGGGCCTTTTTTCATTCCTGACTTGAAAGAAAAACTCGAAACGTCTCCAGGAAAAAATAATTCGGAGCCCGAAACCCGTCTGGTCAGTAACTAGCGCCGGTACGGATTTAGGGTGGGAGCCTGAAAACAGTTTCCAGTGCCCGATAAGGTGGAGGCAGGCCAGAGAGCTGCACCTCGGCTCACGGCGGTGCGGAGCGGGGGAACAGCGGGGGCTGCGCCAGGCGGTGCCCGCCCGAGGGACACGGCGGGACGGGCTCCAAACCGGCCCCGGCCCTCAGGGCACGGCACGGCCAGGCCGGAGTTGCGCTGGGGGAGGAACAGGGCCGGGTCCCCATTCGCACCGAGCTGTCGCTAACGAGCAGCCTCACGCTCAGGTCATAAATCCCCCCAAAACGTCGGAGTGCCCTGGGAGCGCTGCCGAGGAATAACGATACGAAGACTGAAAGGCGGCGAGCTCGGGCTCTTAGAGGCCGCTCAGCCGGGGGCCGCCCGTTCCGGCCTGCACCAAGAGGCGCGGGGGTGCCGAGGCCCGGCCTCCCACCGCCCCAGGAGCGGACACACGGGACACCGGAGAAGGGCTGGTGCGCCGTACACCACGAGAGCCGCGCTAAACCGGCGGCACCGGGCCCAGGCAAGCGCGGCGATGGCCGCCAGCCCGTCCTCGGGCGTGAGCGGGGGCGACGCGGCCATTTTCTGTCTGTACCGCGGACGGGAGCGATGGCAGAGCCGCTCCCGCTCCTCCCCAGGGCCCCCCGCGCCCGGCCGCCCCCATACCGGCTGGTGGACGCCATCTCGGCCGGTGCTGCAGCAGTGCCGGAGACGGCGGGGCGGAGCGGCGCCTGTTATTAAAKGCCGAGAGCGGTGGGCGGGGCCGCWGAGCGCTCCTACGGGTCCCGAGAGGGGGCGGGCACATGGGCGGAGCCGCCGCGCGCTGGTGCCGGGCGGGCCCCCAGCGGGCATTGTGTGGCTGAGGGCTGGGCAGGGCTGCTGTGCCCTCCGGGCTGCTGTGCCCTCCGGGCAGCTGTGCCCTCAGGGTAGCGCCTTTGCGGCTCAGGGGCTTCGGGACACGGACTGCAGCCTTCCCCTCGGCCCAGGTAGCAGCCCGCAGACCCCCTGCACAAAGCCAACCGTGCCGTCCCCGGGGCGTGACTCCGGTTCATCTGCTTGTGTGCGGACTCCAGCAGTTCCGTGAAATCTCACAGAAATCAAGTTTAAGTAAAACTCTCCCAAGTTTGCGGAGAAGTGTGTCGGGTACAACACGTTCTTGGCTCTGAAACTAGGACCAGTTTCCAGAAAGGGGAAAAATTTATTTCCTGCTCTCGTCTAACTACAGCTGTAGTGGTTAGGCTGGCGGAATGAGGAGAAGAACGTGGCGCTTCCCTGGGCAGGACCGCAGGTGTGGGGCCGGCCGTGACTCAGACGCTCGGGCTGACTGGAGCAGACACAAAGCCCGCTGGGTTGTGTGGGCTTCCCCTGCTCCCCGCACACACCTGCGGGGTGCCATCAGCTCCCTTCTCTCTCTCCCCCTCGCATCCACCTTGGCAGCGAACATCAGGCCAAAGAGAGGGAAAAGCCAAAGCACTCCAGCGCTGGACTCGACTCCTGGTTTTCCTTACCCACGAGATTATCCCATATGCGAAAWTAGATTGTATAATGAGCAGCAACAACAGGTTTTTCAAGCCCAAGCTATAAAACAATGGAAAAAATGTATTCCTTCAGTAAGGGCCTGTTCTCACTAAAACAGACAAACAGCAGAGGAGAGTCTGCAGATTTTGGCTAGTGACATTTCAGTGCTTTAAAGTGATCAGTATTGAAGTCTCTCAACAGTTATGTATCTGTCTGTCTGTCTATCTATCTATCTATCTATCTATCAGACACACAGGACTTTTCACACCAGTTAAGAACATGTATCCACTACATAACAAGAACAGTTTTCAGTTTGTTAGCTCAAAGGAAGAAATTCCTTGGAGTTTAAAATTTCTCTAATACTTACTCTTGAGTCAAATTAATTATCACACAACCTCCAAACACTTCTCTACCAACTGAAGTACTGTGTGCTGGTTGCAAAAATGCTAGTTTAAAGTTGACAACAAATTCCTTAGGATAAAAAAAAGTTTCAATCTTTTGGAATATAAGAAAGCTGAACTATTAGAAGATGTGCCAGATACAAATTTAAAGCTTTTTTTCCACTTGCAATGATCTTTTTCAGAAATGCTTGGTAAACCCAAAAGATGAAAGAGATACGAAAAACAAATCACTGTAACTGTCAGTGTGAACAGAGCACRTGATATTAAGATTCTCCATAATCTCTGAAATGTATGGAGCAGTGACTGCAACAGATGTGCCCCATCACCACTATCAGTGCCATCAAGCTTTCCAGGTTTCTCTTGTTTTCTCCCATGTTYTGTTCTACAAAAAAGATCTTCTGCTGGCAATCATAGTCAAACATCCAAAGCCTATTCTCATTAACTAGAATTGAAGGAATTTAATTTTCTCCAYAGAAGGACAGTAATTTTCAGAAATGTTGCAAAAATACAACAGATGATATATCATGAATTCTTTATTCCTTGCCTGCAGCAATTTTTCAAGTACTTTGTCCACAAGCAGCAGACAAAAAGTGGTTGATGTGGCAGATGGGAATATCACTGTTAACAGTCTCTGTCAACAACAGATCATTTTCATAATACATAAAGTTTACCTTGCTGTTCCCAGCTGTTCTTTCCCATCACTGCAGTTAAAACAATAAACTTATTTTAAAACTTGCTTAATTGGTCATTCTAGAGTTTCTTAAAAGTTCATGCCAAGTATCTCACGCTGGTTACTATCAGTAATAAAAGTGTGTAATTAAACTGCAATTCTTACATTGCTAAAATTACCAGCATCATTTCAACACTAATGCAATGGGATATTCAGATGCCTTTGCAAACACAATGAACAGTACATTAATGAAAACAAATCTCTGGTTCTTACTTCTGTGTCTAAGGGACCTTTGTAATGGTTTGTTGATTTATCACACAGTTCAATAGCCTGTTGCAATCTCTTAGTTCCTGCAATGCCACAGCTCCCCAGTGCAACTTACATAAACAGATTTTCAAGTCCTTGTAATATGGAGTGTAGATTTCACAGAAATGTAGTGTCTAAAAAAATAGTTTATGCTGGAATTTAACATAGGAACTTCCAAATTCATGATGAAATTTCAGCTAAGTAATTTGAATTGTTAAATTGATTTTTCAACACAAAGACTACACACCATTTTAAAAATACCCGCCAACCATCTTCTAGTGAGATTTGCAGAATGACAGCACAAGACAACTGTAAAGACCATGGAAGTCCTAGCTACAGGACTCCCAAAAGCCCAAGACCAAGAAGTATTAAGTAGCTCTTCTCCCAGTCCAGTTTCTGTATCTTTTTAAAGGTCCTGGCCATGGTCATAGTCTAATGGAATACAGTTAGGAGTCCAGCTGTGCAATCACAGAATGAGCAAAACATTGGTTACTGAATTTGTTCAGGCTTTGCCCCYTAAGAGCTGTCTCATGGTGTAAGCCCAGCTGGCAACTAAGCACCACCCAGCTGCTCACTCCCCCACCACCCCAGACTGATGGAATGGGGAGAAGAATCAAAAGTAAAACCTGTAGGTTGAGATAAAAACAGTTTAATAGTCGAAACAAAGTGAAAAAGAATAATAATAGTAAATAATGATAATGATAATAAAAAGGATTAAAAAAAAAACAAGTGATGCACAATACAGTTGCTTAGCSCCCACTAACTGATGGCAGACCCCATCCCTGAACCCTGATCAGCTCTCCTTTCCGCTAATTCCCCAGTTTCTATCCTGGGCATGGCATTCTGTGGYATGAATATCCCTTTGGCCAGTTTGGATCACTTGTCCCAGCTATGCTCCCTCATAGCTTTTTAAATTTTTTTGCACCTCCTCACTTGCAGAGCAGGAGACACAAAAATGTCCTTGATTTAGCAACTTAGCAACAAGCAAAACATCAACATTATTCCCGTACTGAATCCAAAACACAGCACTGCACCAGGTACTGAGAAGAAAATTGACTCTAWCCCATCTGAAACCCTGACAGCCTGTGAGAAGAGCATAGAAAGATCATGGAGCACAAAGCACACAGCCTTAAAAGATCTCAGAAAGAACTGGAAAAGGAGGCAGCTAGAAAGGAACTCTCCATATCAACCTCTTTTGAAACAAGGCCTCTTAACTGTTGTGCATGAAACCAAGCTAGTTGAGCTCTACAGCATAGCAGTAGGCCCATTTCCATGGCCCCCTAGATCTAAAGAGCTTCAAGTRAGTTTGGTGTGAAATTACCAATGTTGTAACATGGTAAGAAAAAGAATGAGACAATTAATTATGTTTACTGTTCATCTGATTGTAAAGGGCCTCTAATATTAAGTCTTCTATATTTTGGTYTGTAGATTCATCCATGTAATAAATACATAGATATAGGATATTCTATAAATAGAATTCCTATTCTAGATGCCACTTTTATAATTTTATTGAGGACTGAATACTTTCAGAACACCACATATGACTGTTGTGGAAAATAAAATAGTAATTATGTAATTTAGCACTCTTTGTTTAAACTGATGCAATTTCTGCAGACAGAGAAGCTAGGCAGGTATGTAGAAATTCACTAAAATTATCTGAGCCACGTCTTAATCTTCCTCTACTGCAGGTTGTTTGGTTTCACACACCACAATGTATGTAAGTATTTCTCTAAGTCCCATACTATCTTATACCAAAAAAATCTCCCAACCTTTTTCTTGTAAGGTTTTAAATATCTATATAATTTATGTATTTTACACAGTTCCTATAAATCTGTCAGTAAAAGAAGTGAATCTCATTGGGTTTTTTTAGGAGAGAAGCAAATTATTTTTAAAAGACTGAAAATAATCTCTGAGTTGCATTACACATATTTCAACAAATCAGTGTTTTAACTCCTCAGCAGGTGGCAGCAAAAAGTTATTTACAAYGTCTTATTAATTCTGTACTGTATTAAGTAGTTTGTTCTTAAATTTCCAATAAAAAAACCCTACTATTAGATAGTTATACCATATGGAAGAGTTAATATGAAAAATCAGCCTGTCTGTTTATTCCAGTTCTTCAGGATCACTTCAGCTGCATCTAGCGTGCTGTCTTTCTGCAAAACAAGGAACAACACTATTACTGTAAGTATGGAGTTCTTGAAAGGAGCCAGTCATGATTATATCATCTCAAATCAGTGTTTGGTTGTTTCAGCTGCATCCTGTAAATATCTTGTCAGCCAGTTTTTCTTTAACAGTTAATGAAAAGGTACAAATCTGGACTATACAAAGAATTCAYTGCTGATTCCTTGGAAATGTTTATTAGATATATTTAAAAGATAACATATCATTTCAGCATTCATATTATCACATTTAATGAGAGCAATACTTGCAAAAATTCATGGCATTAATGCAGTGATGTTACTTGGTAACTGGTTTGGAGACATGCTAGCACACTTKCTTAATCCCTGTGAGTACAGTTGGGATTTTTAATCTCCATGCAACCATGTTATGCTGTGAGCTATTTAAACATAACCCCTCCAAACTGTGGCTCCAGCCTGGTGAGTCATTCAGGTAGTCTAACTTGAAATGATGAGTGCTGTTCATCACAGGCAAGCCACATTTACAACCAGCAAGTTTCATCCTGGTTCTTACTGGCTCARTTTATACCATAAACTTTACACCTCATCAAAAGGAGTAAGTAACACAAGGAGAATTACTGGTTCAGGCTAAGGCTCTGATCTTTGCACAGCACAGTTCAGGGTTTGCACATGTTCCATTATGCTGACTCTGTTACAGAACAATTGGGAAACATCTTAGAGCTCTGGGCTTATCAAAGTTTACATCTCTGTCCCCGAAGTCTTCCGGTCTTTTCAAGAACAGATTTAACAGGGGGAAGAATATKTGTAAAGGAGGTGCTCACAAAATGGCAAAAATCAGCCAATTCACAAAAAAACCCCATAGTTTTTTTGTAATTTGGAGCTTGTGTGAAACTGTATTTTCAGATGAGGGAGCTAAACTTGAAGGTTCACTGCTTCACTGTTTTTGCTGTTAAGACACTGAATGGGCATGGGACACACACTCTATASAGCTATTCTCTGCTCTGGATTACAGATATATTAATTGATATCTTACCTGTCTCAATAATTTTCACTGTCACCACTGGTCAAGAATGTTTATAAAAATCAGCACAGTGAGCTAAAAAAGGGCTACCCATCCAGTTGTTTTCTGACAGWTGGCCTTCTTAGCCATGCCACCCACATTGATGGGTGATTGAAGTCCCTCAGCAAGAAGACAATTGAAGATACTTCGTGCTGAATTTTACCAAACTGGCTTTCTGTTCCTAAAACCATTCAACACAAGAGATCCTGGGAAAAATGTGACAGTCTCTTGCAGATTTCTGTACTGCATTGATTTTCAGGACACCAACTTACCTTAATGAAGCAAAACCGTATATATTTTTCAAACTGTTTCTTTGTCTCAGGACCACAGAATGGTGAAAGAGGAATTGCTGACAGCTTCTGAAACATAAAACAGAAATTGTATTTGCTTATTTAAATGTGTATAAAAAATTTGGTTTAWGCATGATGATTTTATTCTATTTCTAGACTCTCCCTCCCAACACGAGGGAAAGACAAGGTTCAGTTCTGTATGCACTAGCTAGGCTTTACTAAATTCAAATTACTTTTCTTAGGCAAAACATTTCAAAGGTACTTCTGTAGAACTAACACTTAAGCAGGCTGAAAGAAAAGTGCTGGGATGTAGCACAAACCTATGGGGTACATTTTCAACATTTTTAGCAATATTTTAGTCACACCACTATCAGCAACACCAAATTATATTTTGATTGGAACATCTCTACTACATTATTTAATAATTACAGTTGCACTGCTCTTGCTTTCAATAGAAAAACATTTCTAAAACTAGAGTATGACAAAGACATCTTACCTTAGATGCTATCATCCATTTGACAAATTTATAATCATAAGGTTGTTTCTCATCTACACCAGAGAGATCCACATCTAAATTTAAAACAAATTATGTTGTAAGATTTCCTAGACTCTAATGGGAAGGTATTCATTAACAGCATTTCATTATAGTTAGTACTTAAGAATGAAGAGACACGTTTTTACTTTAATATATAATTTTRAAATTCTAATATAAGAATTAAATTAGGCCAACAGATCAAACCTTTTCATTCTGACCTGAGCAGTTGCTTTCCATCGAAAGCAAATTCATTCATGTAGCTTAGAAGAAAGCCAGACAAGAAGTTCTGAAGTCTGGGCTACTGAGGGATCAGGGCTATGGAGGGTACTGAAGAGTGCACTTATTGCATGGACAGCAATAATCCCTGAAAATKCCATTTTCTCATCTGGGAAACTGGGGTACCTACGACTTTCTGACACATGATCAAACTGCAAGGTCCAGCTGTGTTTAAACATTTCTGTCTGAATGACAAGTGCCATTTAGACCAGTTAGTGAAAACATGTGGAACTAGAAAATGTTCCCCTGTGGGAATTCCTCCTCTGAAGTTACCATAAYCTGAATTTTCAAAAGGTTTTGTAAATACTGGAAGCATTTTACACTGTTTAGAGATGAGAAAGCTTCAAAGAGCCTTTAGGGTGTGACTTTGGGTTATGAAAAACTAACAAAGACCATAAAGAGGAAAATACAAATGGTATGAACTCCGGATATTTTCCAGGTTCTTGGCTCTCAAACATTTTCATAATCATTTTGAAAATAGAAATGTTTATCCACCTCCTTTATCCTCTCTAAAAACTTGTCAAAGCTTTGCAAAACATGGATAATAATTAGGATCACAAATGGTTTGCTGAAGCTCATAAAATCTACCTTAGCATCTAAGGTAAAACCARCAATTTCAGTCCCAGTTAGTACTCCTGACAATGTTACACACACATCAAATGAGAATATAGTTTTAAATGGAAGTTGCATTTTCAGATTAACCAAATTTGCTTTCCACACTCTCTTTAATAAACTTCATACTGACTTAATGTAGAAACATCAACAATCATAAAGTATCCTCCATCTGGAATGACAGGCTTTAGTCCAGCCCCTTTCAGTAGCTGAGCCATCCGATCACGCTTGCTTTCCAGCTCTCGAGACAGGGAGTGAAAATAGCAGTCTGGATTGTCCATGCGTTTATAGTCAATCCAAAATGCTTGTGCCAAAGCCTCCTGGAAACATAAGGTCCAAAGAACTCGTGAGCACTCAGTACACTCACAGGCACTCACACACTTCCTACTGAAATCATGTGGAATTTTGTTCAGTCCTGGCCTTTAGTAAGCAAATCAGCAAATTACAAAAACTACATCTGTAATCTGTTTGTTACTTTGTGCTGTGGCAACACCCAAAACAACCAATCTTTTGCGAGGCACTAATCATATACAGAAGTCACAGTCCTTGACACAAGGGTTTATAATCTGAATTGAAGTTAAATTTAAATTTTTTTGTAATAATGTGCCACAGAATACTAGACTCTAGTAGACATAACCTTCATTTATATTTGCTAGGAAACCATTAAGATTGTAATGTTTTATGCAAGAAGTAGTTTGTAAGTGAAAGAYGAAAGAATTGGTGAACTGATCAAATTTGTTTCCTCTTCTTACACCACAGAATATGTATTTTGACAGTTAAACATTCATTGTTACGATTACTGTTTTATTACAGTGAGGCCAGCAGCTTTCTTACACTAGAAAACAACTCCTCTGCCCCATCTGTACCTACCTGTAATGGAGTTGGGCAAGTATAAAGTGTATTTTGATGAACAACTTGCAAATGCTTAATCAGGTGCTCAGGACCAATGGACCAACCAAGCTAAGGGAGGAAAGTGTGCATATATTATATTTACAGCAGTGGTGTTACTAGAAAGTAACAAATAATAAAAATTAGCCAATGTCTCAAGTTTCTCAATTTTTAGGAATTTGTTTTGATAAATAATTAAGAAAAGAGCTGGTTTACACAAAGTTTGGTATATGATAGCTTTAAAAAAATTGCAGATTTGAGACAKAAGTTATAGTTTTCTTTATCCCTATCTCTTATAGGATACTGAGCAAACTTTTTAACTCTTCATATAACAAGGCATAGAAATCAAACTGAGCATTTACTAGGAATGTTATTTCTAATTGGTTTARAACCTTTCCATCTGGTAAGCTCCTGTGTGAAACATAAAACAAAAGCTTGCTACTGAATCGTATATGTTGTGGTTCAGTTTGAACACAGGTGATGAAGAAGAATTTAGCTGCCAAATCATTAACTTTTTTTTTGTTTACTTTCTGATATGTATTTAAAAGTCAAGATGGGGCAACTGGGAAGTTAAAATATCATAATATCCATGTTTTCTCCACRAATCTTTACTGATTTTGAACAAACCATACTGTGGTGGTTTTTTTAGCAATTTATGCTCACAAGAATTTATCAATTAAAAGACAAGAACATAATTAAGACATGGGTGTTAAAGATAGGTAATTGCTGCTACTGAATGGCACTGTCATATTTTGGAGACATGGAGATTTGCTACAGGCTTTCAGAGATCATAAAAACATTGACTTTTTTAGAGTAATAAATGCATTTTGTTATTTATATAACTGAGCTCATTTATACTGATTCYTCTTACCTTCCAGCCAGTTACACTGTATGTTTTCCCAGCACTTCCTATAGTTATTGTTCTCTCCCACATACCTGGCAACGTAGCTGTATATAAAATAAAATTAATTTGGTACAGGTGCACTCATATATTCCATGTATTCTGAAGAACTGCACTGCCCCTAGCTCAAAGCTGTATGTTCATGTATCATTGCAGCATCTTAAGCAAAYAGTGGAAATATTCTCAAATTATAGCAATTTTAACAAATGACAAAGGATACATGGGCCAATGTTTTTAGCATGAAAAGAAGGTGAAGATTAATGAAAGGGGAAAGAAGAGGCAGAAAATAAGAGGTAMAGTTTGAAAACTACATGTTAGTTATCCTCAACAAAAATGCACTATTATCCATAAGAATGATATGATCTAAGGAGTGGCTACCAATTCACCTCAAGACAGCTTATTTCTGATGCCTGATAACATTAACTCAGGCAYTGCAACCCACTTTACTAGAATTGTCCAGTTCAGTATCATTGGCTGTCTCAGACATCAGAAAAAGGAAATAATTACTAAGACTTCTAACCCAGAAACAAACGACAGAACAACAGAAAACTAGCAGAGGGAGTAAATAAATTATGCTGTGTTGTACAATTTGAACAGGCCAGGGAMTGACTGACAGTAGCAGTTAGCTAAAATGTCTGCAAGGTTTAAGAGACCCACGGCCTGTCTCTGTCTCTGCAGTTGTATCTCATAGGAGACCAAAATCCTTTGTTTCCTTTCCAAGGAGATGACAGAGCAAAGGTCTCTTCCTGTAGTCTGCAATTTTTTTTTCTGTATACAGCTTCTGCAAAGCTCTACTTGGACTCTAACTTGATTAATTTTAAGAGAAACAGATAAATCCAGACACACATAAGTCCAAGACACAAAGTTAGACAAGGTTGCAATTGCAGTAGAAACCAACATCTGTTTTCATCTCATTAGTGTACTAGAACCACTACCAATGAATCTGTCAGTTATTAAATCCTCTCTCTAGCAAGACCAATTAACAAAGATTTTCCAAATTAAGCCATTGAATTTCACAAGGAAGTTTTTACTGCAGTTACCAGCATTAGACATGGTGTCTTTCAGTTATTTGAAAATATGTATTGCAATTTTTTGAGCAAACCAAGAAGAGAAACCAAACGGCATGAAAGAWAAGGATTTTCCTATTAGCCTACCCATACTCAACTACTCTGTGACTTTGAAAAGCAAAGGGCAGTTTGAACAGATACACCTTCTACCAAGCTAGGCCAAGAGTACAGATCACTTCCTAAAGGCACCCAAACTAGCTCTCACAGACTGCAAAAAAATTGGCTTCCAAAGCTAATGGCCTCTAGCATGACTGTTTTGCCACAGTCACAGGAATTCAACCTTGAAGATAGAGTGTGACAGCATTGCAAAACACAGCAG
Organism: Malurus melanocephalus; assembly: GCF_030028575.1. Classification (NCBI taxonomy): domain Eukaryota; kingdom Metazoa; phylum Chordata; class Aves; order Passeriformes; family Maluridae; genus Malurus; species Malurus melanocephalus. The sequence continues at coordinate 3,074,742 of NW_026623240.1, read as the reverse complement.
CAGTACAAGGGCACAGAGAAGGAAGCAGMTCCATTGCTTTYACAAACGAATTTTAAATAGAGAGGGAAATTTCTCTATGCCATAGGGCAACCTTATATGACATCATATGACACCATAACCAAGTCTGACTACAATTGTAAAACTAATGAAGTGAAAAATAACACATATAATAAGCCTGTTACCTGGGATGGCACTCAGCTTGTTCAGAATCCTCAGTTATGAGGTGCAGTCTCTGAATCTATGAGTGCAACCCTAATAATTATGCAGAGGAAGTCCACATTTTTACATAAGTCAGATGATGAGAAACATGATGAAGTGTTCTATGTTACAGAAAACTTCTTCAGTGACAGCACAAAGAAAACGAATTTAATGGGCTATAGCTAGCAACGCTGCTAAATTGTATCAAGGAACCACTCTCAGATCCTGCAAATTGATGCACTATCTATTTTGTATCTCTCACAAAAAAAAAGTCACTTCCAAAGTATTGGATAGGAGAWGTAGAGGTTACTACAGAAACACAAGAGTTTATAAATAGTGAAATAATACACTCTTTTTTTATATATGTTTTTGTAGACTTAGAAGTAATAAGAAATCTGAGAAATTTAAGTAAAAGTAGAGCAGATCTTGTTTCTTTCACTGAAATGTTATTGTTTACAGTGTTACACTGAAAGTTTTATAGCACTTTAACACTAAATTTAAAGATGATATTATGGGATCTGTTAGAGAATATGACTAAATCTAGTTGACTAACTTCCTAGGCTTTAATTTGCATTTTCTTTATACAACTTTTTACATTTTATGCTAAATTTCAGAATGCCTTTTGTTCAACTGGAAATGTTTTGGTTTGAAACATTAAGATGCTGGTGACAGTGGAGTTTACTGCATCTTAAGAATTCACCACCTGCCCATTAGATGAAGTGTAACTGACAATGTGTTTGGACCTGCTGGTAAAAAGGAAAAGAGATTATCTTGCACCACRCGAGAGATTTTGATTCTGAAGACAGCTATTTGCATTAAACACCTGCTAAGGCCATGAAACACCTGCTAAGCCCWTGTAGCAATCTTTGACTTTACTTTGCAACTGGGACACATGATCAGTTACGGTTAGGTAACTTGTTAGGATACAGTGACTCAGATTACTATCACATTAATCTGCCCAAAATGTTYTCCTTCCATGTTTGAAGGTCTTTGAGAAGGTATCACTATCAAGGCAACCAAAACAGACATGGAATTAGGTCACCCTCAAAATAGACTCACAGCCTACACATGCTCATGCACGATCTCCACAATGACCTTTCATCCTTTTTTTTTTAGTTCTTATAATTAGTGGGGCAAAAATAATTGTATTCCCCATTGTCCATTTCTGTCATTGATTATCTCTACAAAGCTTTCAGAGGGAAGTTCCTGTTCCTTTTATTAGTTCTTCAGCAAAACACTGTCTAATACACGCACAGTAGCAGCAGCTATACTTGTCATGGCCAACAAAGTAACTGAATAAGGATTGGACATGCATATGCATGAGCATCACTCCCACTGGTTTCTATGGATATCTGCTCCAAAGTCACTTAAGAGCTTTCGAAATTCTATTTGGAAATTATTCTTTTAAATTCTTTTTAGAAAAGGGAGTCTAAACATTGAAAAATATTCAAAGCTTGAAGTTTGAGCTTCTTCCAGCAAGCATTCTCTGTGGGAGGCAAGTTAACAGCATCATTCCACAACCACTTCTAAGATGCCACAAAAAATCAGTACCTATTTTAATGTGTTTATTCCCTTTATACACCAGCCATTCGTACACCTCATCGCTGATGCACAGGGTGTCATGTTTAATACAGAGATCAGCTATTACTTGGAGCTCTTCTCGGGTGAACACCTGGGATACAGAAAATGTCATTAATGCATTAATCACACTATWTAAGGCATTCTTTGAAACTGCAGTGGTGTTAAAGCAGGACTCTTACCTTGCCTATTGGGTTGTGTGGGGTATTCAGAATAATGGCTTTTGTTTTGGAATTAAATTTATTTGCAAGTTCAGCAGGATCCAAGACCCAATCAGCACTAGATGCAGAGATTCCATCATTTTTCTAAAAAAAACCACACAAAAACAAAACCCACAATAAATTTATACATTACTTTAATACAAGTTGCAGCCTACAGAGAGTTGCTCAACTTATCAAACATTTTCATAACCATACTTGACAACCTATCCAATCTGTTCTGCTCACCTGAGAGAAAGCAGTTCTAGGAGCAGGCAAGGAGGCTAAAAACAAGGGAAACTTTTATGGAGGACAGTGGCTGTCCTCTCCTGACCACTGTCTGTCTTAAAGTCCCTGCAGGAATTGGTTTCTGGGATCTTGTTGCACACATGCTGATTATTATAGTGTGTAATGCAGAAAGCCCAGTCACATGGCAGAAGAGTTTACTGCCTTGCCGTCTGCTGCATGATCAGTAMTTATTTAGCAAGCATATTTTGGAAAAGAAATGGTATTCTATCAATGTAGGAATTGCTGAAGAAACCAAATCTTTTGAAAACCAACTGCTAGAGAAATTGCACTGATATAATTTGCCCCTTCCATAATTTACACTGAAAACTGAAGAAAGCAATTTTAGACAGCTTTCAGAATGCATGAATTAAAGCAAATAAGAAACATTGCTCCACCTTCCCCGATATTAATAAAATGTTTGTTTTGGATTCYCATTGTCTCAAACTTGCATTATAGCAATCTCTCTCATTTTTATATAATTTGATATTATGAAAAACAATACAGAAAAGCATCACATAGAAGGTGTTCATCAAACTATTGAATACGGATGAGAAACTTTATATAATTAATAGTTTAAGTTACTCACACATCTTAGTGGGATGAAAACAGGCTTTGCACCCGCCATCTTTACCATTGGCTCATAACAGTCATAAAATGGCTCTATTATTATGACCTGAAATGACAAACATCAGTATCAGAAACAAAGAATTTATTGTGCATGATACCATCATTTCTAAATTTCTACATTTACCTTGATTGTAAACTTGATAATGTTTCTGGCACTCCAGATGTAATGATATAAGACTGCAGAATACTCCTTTTAGAGTATCACACAGCAATGCCCTCAGTCTAAGCATGATAAGCACTACGCATTTTTGACAACACACACAGGCTGTTCTTCTATAGTTACACSTTACAACTACTGAGTTATAATAAGAAGAACTTTTGAGTCCTACACACAGATTTGAAGGTGCAAGGCAAAGGTGCAAAGATGARAAATAGCAATGGCAAACTGTTAAACAACAGCACAGCTGCTCTAATTCTGTCCATGAAATTCCAAGATTTCTAAGTATCTTGGAATCTCAGAAGAAAAGTTAAGTCCTCAAATTTTATCAGAGGAAAATTCTCAAGTAAAGAAAGAGGACAAATTCAGGAAAAAAAAACTGTATAGAGACTAGACAATAGAAAAAAAAAATAAAACCAGAATAAACATGAAAAGCAAAGGCTAATAGAACTATTCCAAACAAAAGAGAAGTGACTATCACAGCAACAGAAAAGCAAGATAAGAATACAATATACAAGTGAAACAAACAAAACACTGAAAGCAAAATACACAACAACACAAAAAGGTTTCATCCACTATGGATAGAAATATTCCTGTAAAATGACTTTTAATATCATCATTAAAAAGGCAGACATCAGTAATAGTGAAGTGACGAGTCATCACAGTTAGTCAGTAAACTAACAAGCTTTTCTACTACCTACGCTACTACCATGCAATGGCCCAGAACAGAATGTGATACACAATGGTTACCCAAACACCAACAATTCTTTGTGCCACCCTTAGTTTTCTATTGCAGACAACAGCCCACAAATAAGAAATCAGTGTGTATTGTGTCACCTAACAGTAACTGCTGTGATAAAGAAACTGATACAATTACTGTAAGTACGAGAAAAATGTGTTTGTAAGTTGATGAATGATAGGAAGACATCCAAAGGATAGTCTCCTAATCATAGCTTCTGAAACTCTAATTTGGATGTACAACTGTAACAAACTAATGGGGATAGAAAGAAGTCCGAAAATTAACTGATGTTTAAAAATAGATAAATAAGAAAAATAGAAGGATTCTCATTTCTGTGTGTATACATGGCTATTTTCAATAAAAACTTACTTCATCTCCCTCTTCAATTAGTCCCTGTATTGTACTAAAGAGAGATCCATAAGCTCCCACAGTCACCAGGATATCTGTGAGAGGATCAATCTTTCTTCCACAAGTTCTCTCGTACACTTGAGATAAGGCTTTCACCAGTGATGGATGTCCCTGTTCAAAACAAAAAACTGATTAGTGTGTTCCTGACAATGTATAAAAGCCTGTGTTTGGGCTTTTTTCCACATGTATCAAAATATTACATTTTGAAATAGAAAAACACAACATTAGCCCTCAGTGTTAATGGCTATTAACAGGTAGCAGGGTTTAAACTTTTTGCACATTAGGAAGGAAGAGTGTTTTCAATTTATTTGTATCTACTGGGAAATTATTTTTCTATTTGGTGCTTTTAAATTTCTTTCTTATTTTACATCTCAGAGTAGGTCCAGATAGCCTATAGCAGAGCTAGGATGAGACAGGAGGAGAGAAGGGCATACTCCGACACCAATTAATCCTCACCTCTTTTTAGGTCTCTTTCACTTCCTTCTGTTTCCTTCCTTATCTTACAAATAAAAAGTATTTGGTGCAAGGGAAGTGGTTTTATTGTATTTACATATTGCTGATAAATAGCACTTGTGATCAAAATAGCCATAATTTTAATTATCTATATTAAAAATCAATTAGTTATAATAACTAATAGTTATTAATAAACGATTCACATCCCAAATCTCAGAGCACCATTCACCATTTTCGTCCCCTCCAGGGACACAGCAGTAAACATACTCTCCTCAAAATGTGCAAAGAACAAGAAAACAAATATGCAACAAAGGTCATATACGATGTGGGAATAACAAGCCACAATTCTGTTTATTCAGGAAAACTGCAGGATTCCTACAGTAAAATTTTTTTTTTCTTTTCGGATATCTGGTAGAAATAGAAAACAGCTCCTTGAGAAAATGCAACTATGTAACAAAAATCCTTTAAAATATTGACCATTTCACCTTTACACACAAGGCAATAAATCACGAACTCTTCTGTAAACAAAAACATTACCATAAATTAAGGCTTACAAGTCATTGCTGATTCAAATGACAACCATGTGTTGCCATGAGCCAGTCAGCAAGACAGKAATGCTGCAGCACCTAAGTCACATGAGGCCATTCTGTGGCCCTACAGTCACTGTGAGCTCCTAGTGTAGCTGAGATAATGGCTCAATTATCAGAGGGATGGGCATCATTCATTCTCATCTCTCCCATGTGTGCTACTACAAATACTTGTGCTCAAAAACCTTAGAAGTGCAGAAGTTTGTAGAATAAGTACAAAGGCTGAAGATGGGAATATTAGCGAAAATTCCTCTTTAATTACTACCTGCAGTATATTACATCTGTAACATTCGTAATTATCATGAGATGTATAAAACCATTTGGGTATAAAGAACAAAATTACAGAAATAAACAGCAAATAATTGCATGCATTATATTTATGCTTGATTTGCAAATAATTTTAGAGCATCAGTCTGTGACTATTTGTCAGAAGGTAGACTATGCCTGGTTTCAGCTGGAATAATGTTCTTCTTAGTAGCTGGTTTCACCCTTTTCTAGTCACTGAAACCTACTATGTTCTGTGGGTGAACCTCTTCTTGATCCTAGAGGTGCTGTGTCAAGTGGTATCAGGTATTTCTTTCTCATTCTCCCACTGTACTGTCTGATTCATGTTTACACTGACCAAAGTCAGAGGTAAATGTATAACCTACCCTATTTAAACTGAATTAACTCCTCAGAGACAGTCTATTCCAGACCTGCTCTACCGTTTTGCWCTTGTTGAAGGATTCTGACTTGAAGAAGCTTACACAGAGGAAGTTCATTAGTAACAGATAAGGCTACTAGATCAACTTAATTTGGGGCATAACACTATGCGCTATAGATAAAACCAGTTTAAAGTAATTTTTTTCCCCGCTGGTGCACATTTTCCACTGAACTTGGGTCCTCAAGTTCCACAATACTTACAAAGCCTCGGGTGTACTGGTTCAGTCTGTCAACTGCAGCTACCTTTGCCAGCTCTTCTTTAACATAGCTGGGAGGGGATATATCAGGAAGGCCTTGACCAAGATTAACAATTGAGGGATCTGCTGCCACTTTTGTAAATTCAACCCTAGAGGGAAAAACATCTTAAAGTTAACACACCAGATAAAATTATCTTTTCATTCATTACCATTAAAAAAAAGTATTTCAGTTTGCCCATTTTACAGCAGTAGAAACAGGTTTAAATAGAGTGCTCACATGGAGAGCTGAGGGCTGAAACAATGGTAAGTGACCATGGGAGTCAGAGGGCACCCAAGAAAATGTTCATGTTCTGCTTCCACAGAATAATTTTTCTGCCAGCAGAAGTGTGCTTGGATGTGCACATGCACAAACACACTGTTACTCTGGATATAGGCAGAAATGGAATAGCAGGCACACTAAATGTCTTAGAGGTTAAATTCAGTCAATCGAAGGTGTCATTTAAACTACCAGTCACCTCAGAGGCTATAATTTTTTTAAGTAATTTTAGGTAACAGACTGTTTCAGGCTGCTTATTAACTGTTCCTAGTAGCCTGCAGAATGCTTGAACAATTTTTCTTTCCTACCTTCACAGATCAGCTTTACATTTTACTCTTTCCTCCCTACTGAAATGTTAACAGGAGTTWAAAAAATGAAACAAAACAAACCTCCTCCCATCACAACCCTCCCCACACAACATCACAGTTCTGAGAGATACCAACTGCCATGTACTTTATTATTGGCAAAAATTATCTTTTTGGAAACAAAATACATCAGCCAAGGATATTTTCCAAAATCTGCATATAYTTTCCTCTTACTTACCACACATTGCTATCAAGGCCTTCAATTCGTCTTGYATTTTTGTGTCTGAAGGGCATTGTCTGAAAGATCAAAATATGCAGACAGAGGGGTTTTGTTAAGAAAGACAAAGTATGATACTGTTGGATTCTGCATGAAAACCCTTATTCATGCTTTCTCAAATATACCACTGCCAGCTGAATTTAGTAGTTACACAAAATTACAGACATGTTCTTTCATTAAAGCTTCCACAACAGCTTGAATTCAGGCTAACAAGAAAATACACAAAAACATCCTAAATTCTCATTCATCATTATCTAAATCCACTAAACTTTCAGCAAGTATGTAGGAGGGGTATAATTTAGCTCAATAGCTTTAAAAGATGACCTAAAAAGAAAAAGAACAGTGTACCCACTACTTTCTTTGCTATTACATGCTAACAGCTTAAAGACTATGCTATTTCTAGTCCAATTCCTGCTCAATCCAGTTTGGAAAGTATGCATTTGCAATGTCATTTTATTTGTTAAATTGATGGGTAAGAGGAAAATAGCAAAGACATTTCCTATTTTCATTCAGATTTTTAAAACTTTAAAGTATCTCTTTAGAACACAGGAAAACCACATCAAACCAAGTTTTTGCTGTATATTCAGATCTTAAATTAAGGTATTGGAAAACTTCTGTAAAATAGAATTGTAATGACTATTCTATATGGAGACAGTGATATTTTTAAGCTAAAAATTGAAAGGAAATTAGGAAAAAGGAAACCAAATTTATTTCTGTGTGCAAACAAAAAAAGTCCAAGTTCATGTCTATCTTTACAAACTACCTTGATACAGAAAAAAAATTACATAGAAATTACATAGTCCTTCAGCACTCCAAGCACTCCTGTTTCTTTGAGTCAARCTACTGATTTTTAGTTACTTTTATCACTGCTACTGTTATTACCAGAAAGATTCAAAAACCATATTTATAGCCACCATACTCTGAGAAGAAAACGTCTGCATTACCATTACACTCAAGTTTCAACTTTGAATTCATGGAAATGACTCCGAGGAGAAACAGTATTGCACAGGTCCATGTTTGCACTCAACCTGCTTACAGTAATGAAGCCATCACATACATTGTGATTTGAAGAATGGGAAGCTATAAAATTAAATAGATACTTCTCTGCTCATGTGTCTTCTCAATAGATTTGATTCTGACCCCATCTGTGTGACATGAACAGCAGAGGAATCAAACACAAAATTTTATCTACCCTCGGGAAGAAAACCTTTAGGATGGCTAGACAGGTCAAGTCAGATTTCTTAACACAGATCAAGAGGGAGTTAAGGAAAAGTTCTCACTAGGTAATCTGTATTGCATCTATTTAAAAACACACATATTGTTTAGAAGATTAATCCAATTTTACAGTGTATATTTTGGTAAATATGATTAATATTTCACTGTACTTTAAAAATACAAACAACACAGATACTGCTTACATTAAGACACACACAACTTTTTTTACATGCTATAGAYGACTTTTTATATGGAAGGAATAAGTCTCCCCTTGAATCTTGCTAATTAACAATGAGAATTCTGTATACTGCCAGGAGTAAATTTTTTCCATGGACTACCTCTACTTAAATTGCTTCAATTTGCTAAAAGCTAAAGGCTTATCAAGTGCAGGACTTTTACAATTAACTATAATGTAAATCTTAACTGCATTGAGTAACCTTCCCTAGCTAAAAATGTATTGACAATAAAATAAGCCTTCACCTAAAAGCTCCATACTATTTAGGTTTAAATATTTAACAATTCAGGTCTTTCTATTTCTTTCTTTCTTGCACTTTGAAACTAATTTTTACTCAGAATAGCAGGACGTCTATTAGTTTTCAGGCTTTCACAGATTCAGATTACAGTGAGGTTCAGGTCAACCTTACTGCTTTGAGGAAGCCAGCTAATTAACTGAGATTTTAAAATGAAACCTTCATTGGTGCTCTTTCCAGAAGGTCCTGACAAATCTTAAGACASTTTTTTCTTTCAGGCCCATTATGTCATCACCTGATAATCTTTAAGCCATTTTGAGGTGCAAGGCTGGGATTTCCATGAGTCAAAGATGGGTGTTAAGCAGGAGATAGGTCTTCATCAAGCTCTAAATGACCTCCTACTTTCCCTCACACTGCCTCAMAAGGGAAGCACCTGATAGAAAGCCAGGTGCTGCTTGTATTTGTCTTGTTTCTTAATACAGAGAAACTTGTAATGGAATTGAATGGCAATAAGTTTAACAATGTTGGAAGCAAATACTCTTACACGGTCCATAAATCAAGTGTAGAATTCAATGTCAAAAGCTACAACTTAAGCCAAGATCTTAAGAAAATTAAACATTTTTAAAAAATCAAAACAACCAGTATTAAATTTGAGGACATTTAATGTGAATATCCAACTCAGTAAAATAGAACAGAAATACATATAGCATATGAAAAACTGACTCAGGCAAAAGCTGATCTGCAAAGTGGCTTGCWCACTAAAAGAACTTCTCATATGGGCAAAATAYGTTACAACTGTCCAGTATAATGGTTTGAGCATCTGTTTTGCAGGATCTGGCATGTGCCTTAGTTGACCCAATTTGCTCACTACATGAACTGGGAACCCAATTTACATTCCAGTGTTCTATATGGAATGCAGAGTGTAACCCCCAACTGCCTGTCATGTTGCAAAGCTGTTTTCCCTCAACAAAACTGGAAGACTTAAAATGAAGTTACACAATCTTATAAGCAGTTTATCTGGGAAATTGAGAAGATTCTATATAAAACTAATTTTAATAGACTTATAGAACCCTTTTTATTGCAACATGAAAAAGCAACATTACTYCCATATCATTAAAACAAAACTGAGATAAAAAGAAATAATTGTCTTACCAAAAGCCTGTGATAAAGCTGAGATTGAACCTGTCTCCTGTATCTCAAGCTTCTCTCTAAAAACTAGGCAATCTCTCTGGTGTAGTATGTGCTAGATGTGACTTTAAAAACTGAAAAGGATACACAAGGCAATAATCACCAAATTCTGTCACGCTAGTGTGTTAATATTTGACTGATTCAAATATGTTGTTCTTGACATTAACTATTTTTATAACAAGAAATAAACACAGCTAATGCATACATATTTGCAACATTGCAAAATTCGTGCATCTCTGAAACATTGCATGAAATAGTTTTCTCAATGAATCTGAAGGAATACTTACTGCAGAGGCTGAATGTTTGAYGGATCTGGAAAGCAAATCTGTTCTTAGCTGGCATGTTCTAATGCCACGGCAACAGAAGTTTCGTGAAGCAAGAAACATGCCTGCATAATAAATAAGTGACCTGAAAAAACTTACGGAGGCTAGGAATGAGTTCCTACACATCACTAAGCAATTTTAAGATAAGATCCTCTCCTCTTCCCTCCATTGATTTTGTTTCAATTAAGTAAGAGCTAGTAAATTATTATTATTATCACAGTTGTAAGCATAGRGGATGAAACTCTTCAACTGACAGGGCTGCAAAATGTTTCTGAATGTCATCTCAAAGGAAGGTTGAAACACTGATCTTTTATTAGAATAACAATTAAGACCAAATGCAATTAAAGCTTCAAAGTCTCTGTTAGAATTTTTGTGAAAATGTGTTTACGTGATAAAAATTGCTATCAAAATTGCCAATATAGATAGAATAGAAAAAGAGCTTAATTTTTTAAGAGTTACATATCTTTAAAACTGGTTTCCATTTCCAAGTGTTTCAAATCAGGTATGCTGAAATGAGCATAATTAAGATCACCAGTCACACTGGAGAGGGAGGCCTATGCACTTTATAGAACTATACTAAGTTTTGTCACASTGACTTGGCAAACTCAAATATATTCCATGGCTGAAAACAGCTAAAAAAGACATGCTGTGTAGAGTAACAGATGGCTCACTGACTGGAGAAAATGTGTCCTCTTAATTAATAACTATAAAAAAGAAGTAAGAACTGGTACTTCAGGCAGCTATTTCCAGAAGGTATTTTAAAATATATATATTAGATGACATTGTCACAGAGACTGAAATGTGTTAGAGAAACATGTAGCCAATAAATATCTATTTCAGAAACACAGTAGCCTCAGCAGCTAGGTAGTAACTTTTGTTTTCCATAGTTCACTCATTAAAGGATTGGCAGCTCCTGCTTCCTCCCTGACTTTGCT